>NC_041391.1:640129241-640189320 GCF_002162155.2 Triticum dicoccoides
GTCGACTAGTATATGTGTGGGGAAGGAGAGAGACCTAGCTATGTATTGAGGGAGATTGATTGACATCCATGGATATGTGTAGCAGAGGAATAAGGTTGGGAAAAAGACAAAGGTAGAGCGTCGAAGGGTTGGTGGTGGAGTGGAGTCTCACAAATGGTGGGAGAGGCCTGCTAGACAAACGGAGGGTATGAGTGCAATATCAATAAGAGAGGGCGGGTGATGTCTGTCTGTCTATGCACGTGCGTGTGAGAGACGGGTCGGGAGGTATTCAAGGATGATGAGGGGAGAAGATATGGTTGTGGTAAGCACGCGTAACTACATAGGAATATCAACCGTCGTGTGTCCGAGAAAAGGAGAGACATAACTAGCGAGGTAAGTGTCATCAGTGCTTGGTGAAAACGAATTATAGTCGACCTGGCTATATGTAGGGAGAACAGTTCATATACACACCTGCATGTGTCGGAAGCAAATAAGGTCCGGAAGGGCAGACAGGGGGAGAGGGTGTGGCTAGGAGGTGGTGCGAGAGGCCTACCATGTCGAGGGGGGAGGAGTGTGCGAGCATGTGATTAATGAAAAGAGGGGCGGGAGTGTGCACCTGCGTGGAATCGTATTGGACATATGGGGACATGGATGGTGAGAAGAGAATAGGGGAAGTATATATGTGTTTGTTGTAGGCACACTTGGCTAGAGAGGTATATCGACCGATGTGTGCCAGAAAGAAGGAGCCGGGGGCCTACACACACCGCTGGTGGACGACCTAAAGAGAAATAATGAACGTGCGCGATGGAGGGGATGCTAAGGGTGTGTGAGGGGGCGGGCGTGTCCATGCACGATAGAAAGTTAACGCTAGCTAGCTACAAATAGAAGAGGATCGTGAAGGTGTAAAAGACAAACAAAGATCATAATTCATTATAAAAAGGTGGATACGGATACTTGAAGAAGATATCATAATGTAGAACATTGATTATAATTTGGCTAATGTGTGGCTGTTGCAACTCAGGTCTAAATACTTGTCATAATGTAGGGGGCGGGGCACTATACTTTGTGTGATAAACACGGTGTACGTATGGAACATGGTTTAGATTATGAATATATAGTTAGTACATCAAATGTACTATTATTTGGAATCAACGTCAAGTGTATTCAAAAAATAGAATTCGAGTTCATGTAGTACACATAGTTCATATCTATCTCTGTAGTAATCATGTGGTGTGTTATTAAGGTAATACACGAATGATGGTTGAAGTTGGCAACAATCATGATTGTAGATTCTTATTGAAATAGAGAAACGAATTCAAATTTAGTTCGAATTGCAGCGGTAGTATAGACATTTAGAATGCACTAAAATGTTGGTATGAGTAGGTTACATGCATTATGCAGCAAGCGAAAAAAATTAATCGGACATAACATGGATTCATACTCCCTCCTTCCATCTATATAGGGCGTAATGAGATTTTTAAGACCACCTTTGACTATTGACAAGATTAATAGTACATGACATGCACAATGTGAAAAATATATCATTGAAAGAACCTTTCACAGACGAAGTTAACGGTGTGCTTTGTGTAAGTTGCATGTCATATATAATTGATCTAATATTTGGTCAAAGTTAGCATCGAAAAACGCATTAGGCCCTATATAGATGGAAGGAGGGAGTAGCTTTGAATAGCATTTGTATAGTAAAACGGGGCAAGACTCTCTCTTTGTGTGGTGTGAATAGTTTTATTTTTTTTGTTTTCTTTTTGGTTGAGGGAAGTGCGAATTGATTTGGTACGTACAAGTACAATATCACTACACGTTAGGCTTGTCCCTAAAATTCAACCCGCGTCTTGTTATATCCCGAAAATTCAGATATTGTGCTCCCAAAACTGGCGCCTTCACAACCCGCGCCTTGCTATCCCAAAATTACAACGCGCGCGAAAACTCCCTCCAGCTGCCAAATCCTGACACACGAAATCCCCCTTCTAACCCTGAGCCGAAAGGGCTGCTTGTTCAAATCGGTGGGGGGGGGGGGTACTTTTGTAACACACCCTATATTTTGGACAAGCGCGTCCCTAAGTCATGCTTCACCCCCTCCCATCGCCCCATTTTCGCCATTCGAAATCGAGGCCGCCATAACCTCACCGCTCCAGCCGCGAAACCCCACCCTCCTCCGTTCGCCATGTCACCGCTGCCCAGCCAGAGCCTCTTCCCCGAAGACGTCGTCCACCGCAACAGCTCGACGTCCCTTGTCCACCTCCCCGGGTGAGGATCTGTCGTCCATCTCGCCGTCCCGCCAGTTCAGCCACCCCGTCCTCCACCTCCAAGGAGCTGCTCCGACGACCGCCTCGTCTATCGCGGCTGCTCCATCCCCATAGCGCCGCCTTAACCTACTCCACCGGAACCGCAGCATCCTCACCGACTCCTCGAACGAAGCCGAGGCCTACTCGGCGCCACCAAAGAGGTTGTACACTCATCGCATCGCACCTTCTCCTTAACGCGACCTCCCTGCACCGACGGTGCTCCATCCCGCATGCCCATGGAGCGGCTACCTTGAAGCCGGCACCGCGGGCGACATCTCCACGGCGGCTCTCCCCCAGTGCGAGGCCCCTTCGGCGGCGGCGTCCATACCAGTCGGATCTGCTGCTGTTGCTCCGGCTCTCGCTCGCTCGCTCGCGCTGCTGCTGCTGCTCCGGCTCTCGCTCGATCGCCCAGCTGCTGCTGCTGCTCTCCCCCTCGCTCGTGCTGCTGCTCTACTCCGATTAAGCCATACTTCAGTCGACTGAATCGACGTTTGGGTCAGTTGATTTTCAGGGGTTGCGGGGGCTCACCGGAGTTAAGGAAGAACCACCCGTAGTGGGGACGGGGGCTCACCGGAGAGGTACCCAACTATATATCTTATGGTTCATGGTGGGGGGGGGGAGGCCTAGAGGGCTGACCGGGGCGGCGGTGGCGAGTTGTTTCGGGGCGGCAAGGCAGCGCTGGGGCTGGCGGTTCGGCCGGTGGTGGCAGGCGGCTCAGGGATGTGCATGTTGAAGATGAACTACAGGCCCTCCCTAAACTACATGTCAAGTGTCATTCTGCTACCATTGCGTTCAGTTCCGACAGTTGCATTCAGATTCCACAGTAAATTTCAGTTTCGACAGTTAAGTTCAGAGTCAACAGTTTTTACCTCATCTGTTGTAGTCAGGTGGTTTTTGGTGATGTTAATTTTACATCCATTTTTCACCATCTATTGGAGATGCTATTAGAATCCCACTTGATATTGACCATGTCTGTCTTGTGCTGCTTCAGCCTTGACGTCTTACGGCTCACCGGAGCTACTCCAACGACAGAACGATCCATCACAACAGAGCAGTGCCCTGGACGCCGTCTACAGATTCCTCAGATCTTCCTCCACACCTCCGACAGCCACCTCTGCCTCAACTGCTTTAGCGACCAACCTAATGATGTTGAGGTCGACACAGCTACGGCAAAGAGGTTGTACACTTGTTGCATCACTTATTACTATACATTCACGTCGATCTATGAGGGATATTTTGGTTCAACGGAAATACATAGCAATAGGGAATTTTCCAATGGCACTCTACTATTCAATTATTCATGCATTTTGTTGAAAGGAATGAGGCAAAACATCCACCTGGACCTACTTTTCAAAATCCTATGCATGAAAACAAGACCAAGTGCATTAGTGCCAGAATAACATTCTAAGTGTACATGCTTTCATATGGTTTCTCTTTATTTTGGCCATGTTTCTTTGCATTACTCTGCTCTTCCAATTCCTGTAAACAAAACACCCAAGTTGACAGAAAACCTGTGTTTACAAGTGCTCTGTTTACCATGTGCATTTTCCTATCCTATTCCGGTGTTTTTCCTATCCCTGCGTTTTAAGAATCATGCAAGCCAAATGAGCCCTTACAGAATTACTTCAGTTATAGGTATGTGTCGAAGGGAACTTTGTGTGGTTTGTCCCGCTCCTGCCGCGACGTCGTCCACCTCACCTGAGCTGCTCCATCGACAGAAGCATCCACCAAACCAGACATCACGAATCTTGACCATCTTTCACCGCCTCAAATCTCCTTCCATGCCGCCGGCACCCACCCCAACGGCATCACCATCATCGGCTCAGCAGATGAACCTGAGGAGTACACGGGTCCACAAGAGAGATCGCACTCTTTTGTTTCTGCTTATGTTATGCATTGCTTAAACTTACCTGCTACTTTGTCGTCCTGTTCAGCTCTTGGACTCCCAACTCACGTCCAAATTCATGTTCAAACTTGAGTTCTAAATTAGTTGTGGGGCACATATCAAGGCAGCAATGAATAGTATGTCTATCTAATATCTGGTTCACCTAGGGTATGCCTATGTTGTTCATCTTGGGTGGGAAACAAATAGTAAAGCAATCATCATTTGTTTTTTTATTAATTTAAAGCAATCATCAGCCTGCTATCATTATTTTTGGATCCATCCACTGGTTGTTACCATCACTCTAAATTTCTGCCTGCTCTCCATTCATAATCTCACCATATTTTTTCGTATGCATGTCAGATATTATACACAGTAATACAATGTCATGCAGACATCGCTCCATGGTGTGTTCAATGGCAAACCCTCCCCACCCCTCTCCAGATTGTAATCTAGAGGAAGATATCTGTTCTGAGGCGGATTCAGACGCCGCTGACCACTCCTATTTACCCCCCAAGGTGTTTGCTCTACCTTGGCATGATGATGTTAGTCATATCATGCATATGTTGCCTTGTAGTGCCTACTTTTGACATCATATATGTCATCTGCTTAGTTTAGACATGTTCTGTAATGCCACCTGTTTAGTTTCTATATCATATATGGGAATTACGCAGTCTCATGTCTTTTAGCCAGCCATAATATATGTGAAGTGTGCAATACCATCCTGTTCAACCAGGCATCATATATTTGAATGATATCTTGCCCATCCTTTTCTTCATTACATTTCCATTTGTCGACAATGTTTGTACATTAAACTACTCTCCGTGTGAATCAGCCATTTGGGTGGGAGATGGAAAAATCTGGAGTGAGCACAAGGCCTTCAGTGCAGACAATGCTACCTGTCGAAGCAGATCTCTTGTTGGGTCCCGATAGCTCCTCAGAGATGGATTCAGAGACAGATGACCGGTCCTATTCCCCCACTGAGGTGTATGCTCTAACTTGGCACGGTTATACTGCTCATATCATGCATACGGTGTCTTGCATTGCATAGTTTATACATCATATACACAATATACAACACCATGTTCTTAGTTCAGACATCATATCGAATGCCCTCTGTTTAGCATATAAATCACATATGTGAATTAAATAATGCGATCCTGATTACTTAGATAACATGTAGGTGAATTATGTCATGCGATCCTTTTTAGTTATTCATCATATCTTTGAATTATGTTATGCTATGCTATCCAGTTTAGATAGACATCATATATGTGAAATTATGTCATGCTATCCGTTTTAGTTAAACAATATACATGTCAACTATTTCATGCCCTCTTTTTTCCACACTATCTATTGCATCTGTCTCTTAGACAATGTCTGTACATTCAACTATGTTTCTTGTTTATCAGCCATTTGAATTGGAGCGGGTGATGCCAGTATCTAGCGGAATAAAAACATGGTCCTCAAATAAAATAGTGCTACCTCTTGGTGGAGATAGCACCCCGGTTGTACATGCACAAGAACCGGCCCTACCACACATAACCCAAACTCTCGCAGATTGTACCCCTACTGCGATGGACAGAGAACCAGCTTCACCCAATCTAACCCCAACCCCAGCCGATAGTAACCCAGTTCCTGTTGACACAGCACCATCTCCACCACAGAGCTCCCAAACAAGAGCAGTTAGTAAGGCAGCTCCAGTGCCCAAAGGGCCAGTACTATCATGGCGAACCCCAACTCCACCAGTTAGTACGCCTATTCCTGTGGAGGAAGCACAACCAGCCAGTCGTAGTTTAGCATCTATCGCATTTGATGTTGTTAAATCGTATGTGCGTATCTTCCCATCTTGGAAATATTATACTGAAGATGAAGGAAAATGCCAGTTGCAGGTGTTTGTCCAGGAGTTATGTGTAAGTAATGTTATCCATGACAATTACTTTGCTTCGTCCCATACATCCTACCTCCATGATGGTTATAATACAGCAAATTTTCCCATTTTTCTCTATAGAGAAGGACCGATTTGGAAACTCGGGATGAGGTAACCTGTGCTAATACCTCTGCTATCTTCAAGAATGCTTGGTGGCAGTATCGGAATTACCTGAAGAAAACGTACTTCACCGGCAAAGAAACTCATCAAATTCCCTTACGTTCTCCTGAGACACATTTACTGGATGATGACTGGGAACGCCTGGTTCTGTACTGATCCCGAACCAAGAATGTGGTAAGGTCTATGAGCTCATTTTCTATTATTAAGTATTATATTCTTGCATCTTACTGTACTCTGTTCATGTAGAACAAGTACCTAAACCTGAAGAACAATAGTTCTAATTTAAGATTCCATTGCTATCATAGTTCAAAAAGGCCCTAGGCGTTAATTGTGCGTTTTGCCACCGCCTTGCACTTTACTGACGAAAGCACATGCTTATGTGCAGTTATGCACAGATTAAGCATAGTTATGCGCAATGCAGTGACCATAATTAAGCATAATTGTGCGTTTTGCCAACGCCTAGAGCCTAGGCGCGCTTAAGCGCTCGCTTAGGCACGCCTTTTTTTAACTATGATTGCTTTGCTCTTGTATCACTATATTTACTAATACAAACTTATTTTTAAATTGAAGGATCCAATCGAAACTCCAATGGCACAGGAGGTATGTTCACGCGTGTTTCTTTAACAGGTTTGCTCTTATCAATAGCTCTTTTGATTTCAATTTCAATTGTGTATACAGTTGACTTTCATATCATGCACATTACTAGCATCACAACAGAGCCAATAGTGTTGTTGTACATGTAGACCCGTGGTACCCATCTGAACTCTTGTTGTGCCGTGTAGTTTCCCACGCTTTTTATTCTTTCACTGCTGCTTTGTCTTGAACTGATATGATTTGAACCGTGTCTCTATTTTGATTTGGCAAGACAATGCAGTAACCATAGGACATAGATATATGTTTGTTTGATGCTTTTATTATGTACTAGTACTTGGCAATAGAAGACTTCGTAGTTTATTCCTATCCACCTTACTAATGAACTGGTTCACCGAAATGAGTTTCATATACTAGTACATGCTAAACTTGTTATGTGTCTGCTTGTTTCTTCTTTTAGAATGCTGACAGAATATTGGGGAAAAGTTCCTTATTAAGCAATGGTAAAGGAAGTAATGCAGATAAGGTTCTGGATAGTGACACATCCTTGTTGGTATCCAACAAAGCCGATAAAACAGTTAAGGAAGACTATCTTGAAGACAGCGAGACAACCCCAAAGTCCTGTCTTGGTTTAGTGTTCGAGTTACTGGCCACTACCACTTGCACAAGCTATTCAAACTCACTATCTGAATCAGTTCGGTTTCTTGAGTCTCAACTACAAGCTGAAAGATATCGATCAGCTGTGCTGCGACAAGAAGCGGAAGGACTGCGGAAGTCCCTGGAGCATTCAGATGCATACTTTCTGATGCAACAACAAGCGTTGGAGGATTTTAGCACCAAACAGGACAAAGCTAATCAGCTTGCTATGCTTATTGCCAGCATGGTGGATACCCAGGATAATGTTTCCTGAGCTCTTCTGAAGTTGTTTCAGTTATGCTCTTGTTTTGCTGCCGCGTTTATTTGCACTGGTGGCCAATTTTGACGGCCAAGTGTATGTAATATGCTGCTTTGTTCCCTATATTTGCACTGGTGGCGAACTTTGATGCCCAGTGGATGTAATATGTGTAATAGAGGTAATAGGATAGCCTTAATTGCTTGCTTATTTATTTCCTTATTGTCTTGTATAGTTGTTTGCTTGTAGTCACTACAGTTCTTTTTCTGTGTTTTTCTAGTGGCCACAATAGCCTATTTTTGGTAACTAGGCCAAAATAATCATGGCAACACACGGACTGTTGTAACCATGGGCCTCCTACAGGCCTTATGATCCATGGGCCTTCGTTCGTCCGTCGGACCATTGGCCTTCTATACGGGCCGTAGGATCCATCGGCCTTCTATACGGGCCTTAGGGATCAATGGGCCTTCTACGGGCCGTAGGGTCCATGGGCCTTCTACGGGTCGTACGATCCATGGGCGTTCTACGGGCCGTACTATCCATGGGCCTCATATGGGCCGTAGGATCCATGGGCCTTCTACGGGGCGTATCATCATTTCGCCAATCATGGGCCGTACTATTCCTGGACCAAAACGGACCGTTAATAGGACATATTTGATAACTCTATGAAAATAGCCCAACGGCTTTTTTTGACATGAAAACGGCCCAATGTATTAACGGTACGCAAACGGGCCGACTGTAACGACGGGCTGAATTTGGCCCACAAGCAGAAAATGACAGTAACGGGTCGTATGTAACCGAATGCTGCAAATGAGCCCAATAATAAATGGGCCCTGAGAAGGCCAAAAGATAACATGGGCTAGAAACGGCCCAACGGAATAATGGGCCGTTAATGGGTATAAAGTGATACACTGTTCATTACAGGCCAGTTTCACCACAGGCCGTTAATGGGCCAAGAGTTACAAAGGTCCTCATATGGGCTGAAAGAAGTCATGGGCCACACATGGGCCGGAAGTTAAAACAGGCTGAATCACATTGGACGACCCAGATGACGCTACTCGGCCTAATTCGGATAGGGCGTAACGGGCCCTGGGTTAGCGGGCTGTAAACGGGCTATATGCGAACAGGTCGTTAACAGGCTTTCCGTGGGCCGGCCCGCCACCTTTTGACCAAGTCAAATGGGCCGGCCTTTTCACAGGAATGGGCCTCTGTTGGGCCGTATCATAAGCGCCTTCGGGCCAATGAGCGGATGACATCTATCCCAACGGTGAGCCGACATGTGTTTCCTCCAGCCAATGATGATTTTACACGTGGAAAATCCCCATTGGTTGGGGCTTAACGACATTCCGTTACGGTGGATGCCACGTGTCGGTCACCCTTGACGAAAGCACTTCTGTGACGCGCGATTTATCGTCATGGAAGTGGACACTTCTGTCGGTGTCAAAACAGGCGGATCTCGAGTAGGGGGTCCCGAACTGTGCGTCTAGGCGGATGGTAACAGGAGACAAGGGACACGATGTTTTTACCCAGGTTCGGGCCCTCTCGATGGAGGTAAAACCCTACTCCTGCTTGATTAATATTGATGATATGGGTAGTACAAGAGTGGATCTACCACGAGATCAAGGAGGCTAAACCCTAGATGCTAGCCTATGGTATGATTGTTGTAATGGTTGTTCGTCCTACGGACTAAAACCCTCCGGTTTATATAGACACCGGAGAGGGTTAGGGTTACACAGAGTCGGTTACAATGGTAGGAGATCTACATATCCGTATCGCCAAGCTTGCCTTCCACGCCAAGGAAAGTCCCATCCGGACACGGGACGAAGTCTTCAATCTTGTATCTTCGTAGTCTGGGAGTCCGGCTGATGATGATAGTCCGGCTATCCGGACACCCCCTAGTCCAGGACTCCCTCAGTAGCCCCTGAACCAGGCTTCAATGACGATGAGGCCGGCGCTCATATTGTTCGGCATTGCAAGGCGGGTTCCTCCTCCGAATAATTCATAGAAGACTGCGAACACCAGGATAGTGTCCGGCTCTGCAAAATAAATTCCACATAGCACCGTAGAGAGAATAATATGTACACAAGTTCAATCTGCTGACGTATTTTGCGGCATGATGTCACACCACCACCAAGCCTTTGCTTGAATCGTTTTTTATTATACCACCTCAGTGCGTTTAGCGAAGCGGTTCCCTTGGCACGTCATGTCGAAGCAGAGATCGTGTTCCCCTTATTCCGGGATTCCCATCAATACGGACGTGGGTAACCCAACCGCACCATTGATTGTGGCGCTTGGGAGATAAGCGAGTTTTACCAGGCCGGTGGGGACGCATAGTCTTCGTCCGCCCATATATAAGGGGATAAGGATCCACCTTTTTTACCTACGCCTTCTTCCTCCTTTGCTTATCCATCTCCGTGCACTCGAGCTCCAGCGCCCAAGTCCGCACATCTTGTCTCAACCTTCTCCAGCCATGTCCGGAGCGGGAGGCAAGTGGATGGCTTCTTCCGTTACGGAGGGGCACATCGAAAAACTGCGTGGCGCCGGATACCTGTCCAGCGACATCGCACACCGGCTGCCCAACAAGGGGCAGCTCATCCCCACCCCCAGGCCCCATGTGAGGGTCGTATTCCTTCCCCACTTCCTCCGCGGACTGGGCTTCCCACATCATCCCTTCGTCCGGGGGCTCATGTACTACTACAGCCTGGACTTCGACGATCTGGCGCCAAACTTCATCCTCAACATCTCGGCGTTTATCGTCGTGTGCGAGGCCTTCCTCTGCATCCAGCCTCACTTCAGCTTGTGGCTAAAAACCTTCAATGTCAAGCCGAAGGTAGTGAAGGGCGTCCAGGCAGAGTGTGGAGGCGCCATGGTGGGAAAAATGCCCAACGTCCTCTGGCTCGAGGGCGCCTTCGTGGAAACCATCAAAGGGTGGCAATCGGGGTGGTTCTATATCACCGAGCCGCGTGACCCTAAATGGGCAGCGGCCCCCGAGTTCAGATCTGGTACCCCCATGCAGCTCACCTCCTGGAAAGAGAAGGGCTTGCTATGGGGCAGTTCGGAGGAGCTGACCGGACTCCAGTCCTGTCTCCAGACCCTAGTGAACAAGAAGCTCAAGCTTGTCAATGTGATCCAGGTCATGCTCGTCCGCCGGATTCTCCCCTGCCAACAACGGACCTTCAATCTGTGGGAGTTTGATCCGGCACAGCACCGGACCCTTAGCGGGCTCTTCGACACAACGTACAAAGCTGCCTGGAGGGTGCTGTTCAAGGGCAGAGAAGCCCCCGCATCCGCAACTGAAGATCGCGGATTCAGCACGAAACGCCCGGCCAATGTGGTAAGATATGTTATCCTTTATCCTTTATGGGACATTTATTTCTTTCATAGTTTGACTCTATTGTGGGATCTAAAATTCCCAATGCCTTTAATAGGACTGGCAGAGGATGTCCGGACAGGTTAACTGTCCGGCTCCCCTCCCCGAAGACCCAGCGGATACCCATCTAACGGGGCTGCTAGTCCCGGCACTTTATGTGGTGCCGGAGAAGAAGGCCAAGAAGAAGGCCACGGGAACCCGAAGGAGTTCCCGGCGCCAGGTGGTATCGGACTCATCGTCCGATGCCTCCGAGGCGGACTCCTCCCCCGAAGACGAGGAGGAGAAAGAGGACTCTCCCCAGGAGGGGGGGAGAGGAAGACGAAGGCTTCCCCAAGAGGGCAGGCCGAAGGGTCCAAGAGGGGAAGGACCCTTCCTCTGGACAGCTCCGCCAACGCCAACGACGGCGACGAAGGGTGGCCCTCAAGGGCCAAGCCCCCGGCAAGATCGTAAGTATCCGGATTCCTGAATGATTTATAATTTCTCTTTTGTGCCACATGGTGTCCTTCTAATGCCGCTCACTACCTGCAGTCCGGCCGAGGATGATCTTCCCGCTTCATCGAGCGGGTCCCTGGCTCCGTCGGATGTGGATTCCATTCCGACCGCCTCCACCCCTCATGATGCTAATGATGCCAAGGTGGGATCCTAGGAGGGGACCCATCAGGAGGAGGCTCCGGAGGTGCCGCAAGGCAGCCTCCCGGACATTGCGCCGGACTCCATGCCGGAACCCGCAGTGGTTCCGGAGTTCGGCAGGGGGCCCCATCATAAGAAGGGAAAGACCGTGACACCGGCAGCCTCCGTCCAACCGGAGGCGCCGGACAACTTGTTGGAGGCACTCAACGGCGCTTCCATCGAGGAAGAACACCGCACTATCCTGAGTGCGGTGATTCAAAAGGTTCAGCTCGCCAAGAGCGGGCTAACCGAAGCCCGCAGCAGCCTTCTAACAGGCTTTGAGGTAAGAAGTTTTAAAATATGCAATGTAATACCGCATAGACAGTAGCCCCTGATGCTCAGTTCGGTGTTCGGAAAGAAAAGCCGGACTGAGGATCTAAAAAGATAAACGCAGGAGTTCTAAAAATTATGTCAATATGGGGTTGCAGGCTACGCTGCTGACCTCTGCCGCATTGACTGCGGAGGTCGGTGCTTTGAAGCAAGACCTCGAGCGGACCTAGAACGAGCTCGGCCTTGCCAAGAAGCAGCTCGAGGACAAAGAAGGTGAGTAACACCGTATTAAATTTGTACCTTACAGAAAAGGATTTTGGTTGCAATAGAAATAACAAGGATAACCTGGGCACTACAGGGGCCACGAACGAGGTGGCGACCCTGAAGGAGGCCGTGTCCGCGGACGAACGTAATGCGGCCGCGGAACGAGCGGAGCGAGAGAAGCAGGAGATGCGGGTGGCGGAGGTGCGGCAAGAGCTCCAGGCTCTCATGGAGAAGCATGAGAGTTTGGAGCGCGACTCGAAGACTCGAGAGTCTGAGCTTGCCTAGGCTTTTGAGAGTGCCAAAGCCGCTAAGGCTGAGGCCCATAAGGCCCTCCAGACGATTGAGGCGGTGAAGAAAATAGCGGCGGGTAAGGATTTTTTCATGCAAAGCAAGCATGTGAAAGTGAATTACCTGTTACTTACCCGAATTCGGAGCTCTCGAGGAGCATTTGCAGATCTTCCACGCAGCGTGTCTGATGCTGCCGCATTCTACCGGGCCGAGGAGGGGAGCTCAACGGAGAAGGTCTTCTGGTCTCAGTATGCTGAGGCCGGACATCCGGTGCCCCTTAGCGACCAGTTGAAGCAGCTGGTCGAGCTCCACAAGGTAGTCGAGCAGGCCATGAAGGGCCTCATAGTCCGGCTGTGGCCTGAAGAGGCCATGCCTGGGAGCTACTTCGGCCTCGTGCGGCAGCTGGTGGATGCGTGCCCTTGGGTGGAAGTCATCAAGCGCTCCACCTGCATTGAAGGTGCCCATCGGGCCCTTGCCCGCGCAAAGTTGCACTCGGGCAGGCTGGATGCTGAGAAGATTCTGACGGACGCGCCGCCGGCGGGCAAGGAGTATCGCACGCCCGAAATGTATTATAAGAGTGTCCTGAAGGGTGCCCGCAAGATTGCGGATGAGTGCCCCAAAGATGTAATATTTGAGTAGACTCGCAATGTGTTATCCTGTGCGCTAAAAACTTTGTTCATATGCGCTAAGCAACGCTTATTAATTTAAAATATTACCTTCTGTGCGGCCGTTTATCAAATCTGAGAGATGGCAAGTCGTCGGCTTCAGCCCCCATGCCACGAGTGCTGGGGTGTTCGGGATAAACTTGAGCGCTCTTGTTCCCATTTCTGGGTCCATCTAGGGAGGCGCTCAACACAACGAACAAGGCAACCGGACTTATAATGCTTGAACACTCTCACTTAGCCATAGAATTCTATAATTTTAAATTTCGGTGAAGCCCCTAGTGTTCGGAAGACCGAGTTCGGGGCGCTATCCACGCCTGGGCCGGACGAAGCCGGTTCCTCGCTCTAAGCGGCATAAGTCTTTAGGGACTCGAAAAGACCTCTCGAACAGCGACCAGCTCTCGCCTTATCAGGACGGTCAGTTTTAGCTTTCTCCACTGAGGCGCTCGCCCAGCTCAACCGGGGCGCAATCGCAGTGGTTCTCCCAGTGCTACCTTAGCCGATAGAACGGAACGTAAGGTACCAAAACATGGGAGCCGGGCAAACCCAACTATTGACCCAAGACATGATTCGGAGCCGATGCATATAATGCTATAAGTTCGGGGTGCCGCACTTGTGAAAGTGTTCGGACTTATCACACCATTATGTGGGGAACATAAGCCCCTGGTGTATTCGGCCGTACCAAAGTGTACAGATGCAAGATGTCGTAAATGAACATATAAAAAGGGGAATGCAATTATAAGCGAAAAGTGATGCATTGTTTATTCAAGTAATTCTGCCATGAGTGCAGAACGATACAAATAGTGCGGTAAGCAAGGGTTGGACTATTAAACATATCTCCTTCCAGGGGTAGGCTGCGGAATGGTGTATTAAACAGATTTAATGCTCATAATGGAGACCACCTGGCTATTCGTCGTAGCCTTTGTTCTTCCCTGGCTGTTGTATCGTGAGTTCGGCAGGTGCACCGCCGGACAGGGTCTCTGGTGAACGAAGTCCTGTGGATAAATAAAAAAAAGGAAAAGAAAAAGAGCGACACACTTGGGAGCCCTTGGTGTGGTTGAGCCGCACTCTGGGCCTGTCGTGGTCGTGCCCCTCCCCCTATGCCCATGGTATCTCCAGAGCGTAATGATGTACGCGAAAAGCTGGTCTTACAATCGTGCAAGGGCTGGGGTTGGGGCCGCATTTCTACGCGTGCTCGGAACGTGCCAGGTGGTCTTGATTTATGCTACTCCGGGCGCGTTTGGCCATGTCCGGTCGTTTAACGGCCGGACTCAAAAATTGCCTTAAGAGGCTGCTCTGTACTTTTGCCGCGAGAGCCGCTGTGTGTTCCTCTGTTCGGAGGGAGCGTTCAGTGTTTCTGTTGACCGTGATGACTCCACGAGGGCCTGGCATCTTGAGCTTAAGGTATGCATAATGCGGCACCGCGTTGAACTTTGCGAACGCGGTTCGTCCTAGCAGAGCTGATAGCCACTGCGGAACGGGACTATGTCGAAGATTAACTCCTCGCTTCAGAAATTATCTGGGGATCCGAAGACCACTTCTAGTGTCACTGAGCCTGTACAATTGGCCTCAACACCTGGTATGACGCCTTTGAAGGTCGTCTTTGTAGGTTTAATCCTTGAGGGGTCTATGCCCATCTTGCACAGTGTATCCTGATAAAGCAGGTTCAGGACCAATGCGGTGAAATCCATCGACGATTGGGTCTAAAACCAATGCGGCGAATCCACCATGGCGGATACTGGTGGGGTAGTCCCTTCGATCGAAAGTGATCGGGCAAGAGGACCATGGATTGAACTTCGGGGCGACTGGCTCCATCGCATATACGTCCCTAAGTGCATGCTTCCACTCCCTCTTGGGTATATCGGTTGCGTATATCATGTTTACCGTCCGCACTTGTGGGGGGAAACCCTTCTGTCCTCTACTGTTCGGCGGCCGAGTCTCTTCCTCCTCTTCGCTGTGTAGCCCCTTGTCATTGTTTTCGGCAATTAACTTGCCGGCCTGCTTGAATACCCAACAATCCCCGTTGGTGTGGTTGGCTGGCTTTTCGGGGGTTCCATGTATTTGGCAAGAGCGGTCGAGTATTCGGTCCAAATTGGCCGGACCCGGAGTGGTTCTTTTGAATGGCTTCTTCCGCTGACCGGATTTAGAGCCTCTGAATCCGGTGTTGACTGCCGTATCCTCAGTGTTATCGCTGTTAACGCGGCGTTTGTTTTTGTTTCGACGCGACCTGCCATTGTAGTCCTTAGTATCTGGACTGCCAGCATTTTTGCTGAGGTTGTTGTTGTGGGCTAGCCAACTGTCCTCCCCCGCACAGAAGCGGGTCATGAGTGATATGAGGGCTGCCAGGGATTTCGGCTTTTCCTGTCCTAGGTGCCGGGCCAGCCACTCGTCGCGGATGTTGTGTTTGAAGGCTGCGAGGGCCTCTACATCCGGACAGTCGACGATTTGATTTTTCTTTGTGAGGAACCGTGTCCAGAATTGTCTGGCCGATTCGTCTGGCTGCTGAATTATGTGGCTTAGGTCATCGGCGTCTGGTGGTCGCACATATGTGCCCTGGAAGTTGTCAAGGAATGCGGCTTCCAGGTCCTCCCAACACCCAATTGATTCTGCTGGCAAGCTGTTAAGCCAATCCCGAGCTGGTCCTTTAAGCTTGAGTGGGAGGTATTTGATGGCGTGGAGGTCGTCACCATGGGCCATATGGATGTGAAGGAGATAGTCTTTGATCCAAACCGCGGGATCTGTTGTGCCATCGTAGGATTCAATGTTCACGGGTTTAAACCCTTCAGGGATTTGATGATCCATTACTTCATCTGTGAAGCGTAAGGGGTGTGCGGCGCCTCTATACTGGGCAATATCGTGACGCAGCTCAAGAGAGCTTTGTCTACTGTGTTCGGCCCGGCCGGAGTTGCTGTATCCGGCGTGACGAAAGTCGTCTCGCATCGTGGGGCGCCCACATGATCCATAGATCGATCTTGATTGTCTTGCCTTGTCCTCCAATATATCTCGCAAGTCCGGCGCATTCCCCCGTGGCTTCGTACTTTTCGGACGATGCCGGGGTACGGTCCTGGTGGAGGGCCTAGATGCCTCTCTATCGCGGCCACGAGGTGGTCGGTCTGCCGTATTGTGCCTTGGTGATGAAGGTTTATATGCCTCCTCCTATAATCGGGGGAGCAACTTGCGTTTTGGGTAGCTTTTGGAGGGGCATTCGAGTTCATACTCTTCGGCCGCCAGGACTTCAGTCCATCTGTCGGCTAGCAGATCTTGATCAGCTTGAAACTGTTGCTACTTTTTCTTTAGGCTATTTACCGTGGCCATTAGCCTGTGTTTAAAATGCTCTTGTTCGACGGGATCCTCGGGCACGACGAATTCGTCGTCGTTGAGGCTTGCCTCGTCTCCGGAGGGAGGCATGTAATTGTCATCCTCTATCTCCTCGTCTGCCGCTCTCTCTCGAGGGCTGGCTTCTCCGTCCTCCTGTGCTGAATCTTGCTGGAGGGGGTTGTCTTCGGCACTCTTTGGGGTGTTATTATCTCCGGTGCCAGAATCTCCATTCTTGCTGTGGTGGGATTTAGAGCGGCGCCGCTGACATCGGCGCTTGGGCTGTTTCTTAGAGGAATCTGCCTCCGCTACTTCTTCGCCATTCCCGTCCTTTGGGATGTCCACCATGTATATGTCGTATGACGAGGTGGTCTTCCAGTGCCCCGTAGGCGCTGGTTCTTGGTCGTCTCCGGCATCGTCGTCCATACCATCGATGTCTTCGGAGTCGTAGTCTAGCATATCGGTTAGATCGTCGACAGTGGCTACAAAGTGGGTGGTGGGTGGGTTCTGAATTTCTTCGTCATCCGTATCCCATCCGTCCTGACCGCAGTCCGGCCAGGGCTCTCCTGATAACGAGAGATGCTTTAGCGAATTCAAGATGTCGCCAAAGGGTGAGTGCTGAAAGATGTCCGCAGCGGTGAACTCCATGATCGGCGCCCAATCGGATTCGGTTGGCAGGGGCGCAGGAGGTTCGGAGTCCGGCAAGGAGTCCGGCACCTCGGAGTCACGAGCTTTGCCAGGGACAGGGTCAGTGTTCGGCTCCATCGCCGTAGAGATTGCAGCCCCCGAGGTGGTGTCCAACCACCTGTCCTCGATCTGCGCGGTCGGCTCCGAACTAGGGGTCGGAGCGGACTCATGTGCGGCCTCCAGGGCGCTGTCCGGCGGCAGAGCTAAATCATGCCCATCGTGATAGTGCGGCTTGCTCGGCTGTGGCTCAAATCCATCGAAGGTCAAGTGTCCGCGGATGTGGGCCGTGAAGTTTAAGCTTCCAAACCTGACCTGATGGCCAGGGGTGTAACTTTCGATCTGCTCCAGATGGCCAAGTGAATTGGCCCGCATTGCGAAGCCGCCGAATACGAAGATCTGTCCGGGGAGAAAAGTCTCACCCCGGACTGCATTGTTGTTGATTGAAGAAGCCATCAAGCCTATCGGTGACGACACAGAGGAGCTCTCAATGAAAGCACCAATGTCGGTGTCAAAACCGGCGGATCTCGGGTAGGGGGTCCCGAACTATGCGTCTAGGCGGATGGTAACAGGAGGCAAGGGACACGATGTTTTTACCCAGGTTCGGGCCCTCTCGATGGAGGTAAAACCCTACTCCTGCTTGATTAATATTGATGATATGGGTAGTACAAGAGTGGATCTACCACGAGATCAAGGAGGCTAAACCCTATAAGCTAGCCTATGGTATGATTGTTGTAATGGTTGTTCGTCCTACGGACTAAAACCCTCCAGTTTATATAGACACCGGAGAGGGTTAGGGTTACACAGAGTCGGTTACAATGGTAGGAGATCTACATATCCGTATCGCCAAGCTTGCCTTCCACGCCAAGGAAAGTCTCATCCGGACACGGGACGAAGTCTTCAATCTTGTATCTTCGTAGTCTGGGAGTCCGGCCGATGATGATAGTCCGGCTATCCGGACACCCCCTAGTCCAGGACTCCCTCAACTTCCGTGATGATAATTTTGGCAATGTCATGGAACACTTCTACGACAGCACAGGTATGACTATCTTGATTCTATCATAAATTTGTCATGGATGTACATGCATGACAAAAAACGCGACCTAATGTGACAAACACGTATCATCACGGAAGTGTATTTTTTTCTAGTGGTATGGTTGACCAGTCAAACACGTACCATTCATATTTGTATGGTTGACCAGTCAAACAATCCGCATGCGCCTCATCAGCTCGTGTTCTTTATCTATCTACGCGGGCCTACCTGTGAATGGAGAAAGAAATACTGTAAAAAGCAAACTTATGCGTATGTGGGGAATCAAACTACGGACTTGTCGCTGCAATGCACCCTCGTCAACCAAATGAAAATGAAATACTTCGCATCAAACACTCGCGCTCATGCTGTCAAAGCATGCTAATGCATGCACGTCGCCCTCTAAATCAAAGTCCTGCTCATGGCGCAACGCAAATGGAGAGCACATCACCTGCGTGCCCTGGCGGTGCCTGACATTACTGTTTAGACGTTTGATGGAGGCCTATGCGAACGCCGAGCATGTATTCACCTGGCTCAACAGCAACGGTCATACTCGGACCGCCTTGCTCATGTATACCGTCCATCACAACGACAATCTATAAAACAACCTAAGCTAGAGAGGGTACTATGGTAGTATGGTACCGAGTATGTACTATCGTGAGTGACAGATCTTAGTGTCACTGCACACCAAAACCCCTTCCATCGCTAGCGCGCACTTCCTGCCCGAAACGGTCACCATCTCTCCAGAATGTCAAATCCGCATTCACCGGACTTAACTACAGGTGCAATTGGTGTGTCACTGACATGCGGGCCAGACGCCCGTTGGGCCCACATGTCAGTAACCCAAACGCATCTGCAGTTAAGTCACTGAAGCAGCGTCTGCATTCACGCTCGACGAACCTACTCCGGCGCCAGTTGTCCATCCATCTGCCGTGGCTCATTGCCATTCGCCTGCTATATTAACTTGAGCCCCAGCTCCCAGCCATAGCCAAATACCCACACTTATTCTCCTCCGGTCCCTTCCTTCTGTCGGCACCACTTCAACCATGGCCTCCTGGCGCTCTGATGCTCTCTTGGACGTACTGTCGCAGGAGCAGACGAGGGACCTCGGCGGCTCCGCTCCGGGTGCGCTCCAAAGCTCTCTTCGACGTACTGTCGCAGGAGCAAATGAAGGATATCGCCGGCACCCCCCGTCTGCACTCCGCCGCCACGACCACGAAGTCGGAGCGCGTGCGCGGGCGCAGCCGGCTGCGAGGAAGAGTAGTACACGGTAGGTCGCCGCTGCTCTGGTCCCAGGAAGGCCACTGCTACTCCACTCAGCCGATGCCATGCTTGGTGGGGTAAACATCGGCAGCCGATTAGCCGCTTGACGGCGACGTGGACGCAGAAATCTTCATAACCTTGTGCTCCGGCCGGAGGAGGAGGTTATCGAGGCGGATGAGGAGGAGGCAAAGGCAATGGCCGGCTTTCTCGGGTTCATGGCCGGACATGGTGGTCGGGCGCCGGTGATCGTTTAGATTAGGTTTACAGTAGGTTCAGTACGGTTTGTGCGAAATATGTAATGAATTTCATCCAGTTTGTAGGAAAAGTTTTCAAAATGTAATGAATTTCATCCGGTTAATTTCATTCGGTTAATTTGAAATTTGCTTTGTTTGCACGAATTTCATCCGGTTTGTTCATATAGTTGTCAAAAGGTATGTGGGCAGCATCAGATGGCATCCATCAGTGTCCTCGGATAGATGCCGATGTAAATTTGTGGGCCAGCACTGGAGATGCCCTAACTATCATACTATAATCGCTAACAATCCTCCATTATTTGGCAGGGAACAGTTATCCCTCGATCAAAATCAGATCCATGGTGTTTCGCACTCCTCCCGCGTAAGAGTGTAAACTCTTGGTTACATAAAAATGGAGCTAGTGGACGGCACTGTAGCATGTCATATCACTCGAACTAGCCCGCCTAACGAGCGAGAAAGCACCACCCTCGTCATTTTGTTCTGGATTTCTATCGATCGATCGCGCAAAATGTTATGCTTCGCAAGTTCTAAAGGAAAAGGCGGAACACTTATGACTCATACGCGTCGCAACCCCGACAGTCCAGCTCGCACGCCGCTCACCAGAGGGGACACGCATTGTCTTGCAGTTTCACTGACATGTGGGACCATAATTGAATAAACCGTCGTAGCCGAAATCTAATCGCTCGGCGGGTGTCGGCTGAGAAGAGAGAAACGGGGGAGGGAGAAGAGATCGCCCGCCCGCCGCGCACGGACTCCAAGATATATATGGTGATAATGTGAGGTGGGCCATGCTGGAGTCCGGACCGCTTCTGGAGCCCGCTCTCATCGCCCTGGCCCCTCAAGATGCCAGCTGCCCGCTGCATGCATAGCAAGTAGTCCCCGCTTATGTGGAGGAGAGAGAGGCATTGAAAAATTCAAGGAGTAACAGTGGAGACAATAGCTTTCATCAAAAATAAACATTGAATACTCGTTGCTCGTCCTCTATATCGGAAAGAATACTTTCATTCACCGACATGTGGGACGTCGACCATCCTGGTTCACCTGCCATGCACAAAATTATCCTCGTCTACCCCGGTCGTATCGCAGGCCCAACCTTTCCTACTGTAAGTTGTTCGGACAAAGGAACCATCATGACTTCGTTGAATTCCGCTTCTTCAAGAAAACTTACTGTACCTGCAATACTGCCACCACACGCGAAGACTGGACGGCACTGTACCAAGTCATATCACTGAAACCCACTAGGCCAAACTAGCCCGCCTAGGTCATCTATTTTGAAACGGAGGGAGTACGTCTCTGCACTGCTATGATTTTGTGTTGCACGTTCTCTGTACTTTTGCTACGATTTTCCTACCCTATGAACCAAATGAGGCCTGAATGTATGTCGACTGTTGTCTGATCGATTGCTAAGCCTACAGTTTTAGGAGCTAGGTCTATTGGTCGATCGATGAGGGATAACTATAAGAGTACTACGAGCTCATAAGCCCCAATGTTTCTCTTCGATGAGTGTTTTGCAAGTACTATAGCTCGCACAGTAGCTGGCCTACTAACACCAAGAATCATCAAACAAGCCCCGCTGATATGATAAACAGTTCAAACATACATCTAAGCATGCCATATATTACATCAAAAGCTGGTGAGGATACATCTGTTTCCATAACTCGGAGAGGGTTCGCATGATTCATCGCATGATTCACTATCAAACAAAAGTAGTAAGATCGGCCCACACAAGACAGTGCACTAGCCCTAAGATGGTTTGATAACACGCATCATTCTGGTAATTAAACACAGGGCAATGCAAACTACCCTGAAGGTTTAGCGCGACCAACTATTTCTTGTCATCGATCTCTCGGGCAATGACCACAGCACGGACAGTGGCATGGGAATTGATTTCTGGGGCGATGTCCACAGGACTGACCGCGACATCGGAATCGATCTTTGGGGCGATGTCCACAGGATGGACAGCGGCATCGGAATCGATCTCCGGGGCGATGCCAATAGGACGGGCCACGACATCGGAATCATCAAGGACAACCACCGGCACCTGCACAACCCTAACATATTAGCAAGCACATTGCAAATAATCAAAAAGCAAGCACATTGCAAATAATCAAAAACCACAACTATGGTAATAAGCCATTATTTCTTACCTTGTGCAGCTCACCGGGGGATCTCTTCCCTCTGGGGGCCATCTCCTCATCCTCGATGGGGGCCATCACCTTGCCAGGGGAATACTGCTTCTCAACGGCGACTATCTCCTCAAACTCGGTCTTGAGCCTCACATAGGTGGCAATCAGAGTTCCTGGGGTAGGCACGGTGGGGCCCTTGCTGTTCTTCCAACTTTCTTTGAGGAGTTCGTCCGCCAACGTCCTCAACTCTTTGGCCATTGCTTGATTCTTGGAGTTCTTCGTCTCCATGGGTTGGCCGGCCAACATGGTCAACTCGTTGGTCGGTGCTCGCTTCCCGGAGATCGTTGTCTCCAGTGGGTTATCCGCCGGCAACTCTTTGCCTAGTGCTCGAGGATCCATCAATGAACTGACAAACAAAAAGCAATCGAAAGGAAACCACAATCGCAATGAAAACGGGAAAAGAATAGGATGTGAGAATCGGTCGGTGCTTCGCAAAAAGAAGATTATTGGAATGAAAATATAGCAGCATAACTGATTCGCCCACCTTTCCTTCGTCGGTAGAGAAGAAAAATGGCAGAAGTGAGTATCCTGGAGTGAGGTTTACTTCAAGAAAGGGCTTGAACGAGCGTTCCAATGAAATGATGGTTGCTTCGTGACTACTCTTGTCCTCACCTCACGTACCATGCTTGGCAGTATTAGATGCTATTTGTTTATTCAGCTGCACAGTGACTACTCTTGTCCTCACCTCACGTACCACACATAGGTTGATTTTTTTATTCCGGAAAACACAGCACGGAAACCTGTCTAACGCATGGCAGCGAGCGCCTGCCTCGGGCTTCCGCCCAAAAAATGAGCAGCGCATGGATGTTTCTAATCCGATGGAATCAGTACTACCAGACCAGCTTTCCTATGAAACACTATTCACCTTTCCCATGTTCCGAACGGTTGGAAGGGAAAGAATACCATAGGAATTGTGTTCCTACGAAAATCATGCACCAAACCTGTGAACCGAACGCAGCCTTAGCTGTTCTTAATATAATGTCCGTGGTAAAAAATAGCCATGCCACTGTTTTTGCCTGTAATTGTTTGAGACTCTGACAAGTTTAGCCAAATGTTTTTGCCTGTAATTGTTTGAGACTCTGACTATTTCCTCTGTGCCTTTTTGTGCAAACAGGGATATCCAATTCACCTGGTTGTTGTTGTGACCTTTTGGTGCACTGCACAAAACTATTCTTAAAAGAAGTGACTTTTGTGCTGTTTAACTGGAATGTCAGAATGGAACAGTTGGTTCATTTTGGTGGAACTACACAAAGGGAGATCTGCGTTCCAATCCTCATCATCCATACTGGCGCCATAACCTTCCTTTAGGTGAAAATGATATTTAATGCATGTGTTCATCTCTATTTTCCGACTGCCATGAGAAAATAATGCTGTTTTTACTAGTACACTTGTACTCCCTCACTAACAAAACCAATTCTGAATTAGAAGGCCAATCATGTACTTGGTTTCACCAACTGGTGAGGAGAAAGAGAAAAAGAGCATGAAGAGGAAGAAGAAGAAGAATAAACAGTGCCAAGGCGATCTTGCTGAAGCCAGAGGCCTTAATCGAGGCTATTTAAGGGCTCCGGCAACGACTACCTTACATGTGAGAAGATCCTCCAGGGAGCCCTTCCACTTCTGTTGTCTCACTTAATTAATTAGGAGTACTTAAGTACCACTAATTTATTACTGCCTAATTTTCCTGATGGAGTTAAACAAATCTTTAATAGGACCCTATGCTGAACCGTGTACGTGTGAATGTTTGTCTATGGAGGTGAATCATGTGGTGGAGCAGGGAGGGAATATTATTAGTGTCATGACATAATAGTGCTATTGTTTTGCATGTCAATTTATTGCCATTGGTTCAATGAGGCAATGTTTTGCGTATTGTCCATCATGAATTTGATGCTACTGTTTGAGTAATATGATAATGTCTTCCTATCCTTTCTCACTAAGCTAATGAAGGTTTCACCTTGTTCCTACTTGTGCAAACAAGGATCATGTTGTGCCAATCATACATTTTAGTGGAACTACACAAGACAACACAATGAACTGTATCCCAGCCAGTGCTTTAACTCTGCTGGAAGTTCTTGATAATCTTTCGATATAATCTTAGCACTGGTAAACAAGAGTGATTTCAACCATACATTTGAAGTGCACAAAAATATATACTATTGTGTGATTCTAGTGCGTGCTTTATCATCTCTTATGGGACTACATGAATAAGCTTTTTTTCTCAGGTTGGTACGGGCCTAAGGCCTTCATCCATATTAGTTTGATGTCATCTCTATTTGTATCGTGCTACTGTCATGAGAAAATCCTTTATCTTTGCACTTTTAAGTTTTGCAACCTATTATAAATGGCAATGCTTTGAGTATCGAGTTGAGCAAATTGGCACTGATTAAATAAACTAATACCTCTCTTTGAGCAAGACTACTATGTTGCTAACTTTACCCATTAAGATAATGAGGGTGCTTCTATTTGTTAGTGTATGTTTCATCAACTAGTCCCACTATTACAGTAATCTCACTCTCTCAATATATGTGCCAACTGGGATGCTCAATTTTGGTGGAACTGCACAGAAACTTTGGGTGCTTCATTACCTCGACTGCTTCCGTCCTTTCCTGTCAGTCGCTAATCTCCGCTTGCTTTCTTCCTTTGCTGTCAGTCGCTTGGCTTATCTCGGCTTCCAGTGAAAGGAAATAGTAATTGATATGCCACCTCACACAGGTTGGTACTGGTCTTTATCCTGATTATTGTGCCTGTCATATGTATTGGTAATTTGCTATTGTGCTACTGTTTGCCGATTTCATAAAGGAGTAATTTGGAGCCTGAACTCGCAGGCAAATCATTACATCGGGTGATTTCAGTAGAACTGCACAAAATGATCAGATGGACAGGTACTTATGCTGCTGCTATGTACTCCAAAGTTCACTCAGACAAGCATCGACGTTGACAAGAAGTGCCTATATTCATTCGAGTATCAGTCGACGTCAACCAATTGTCAAACTCCAAGTATTAGGAGAGTGAACGCCAAAAATATTGCTTGGTGCATAGCCCAGAAAAATACAGTCCAGTCTTTGGTCCTAACTTGTGCCTTTTGCTTATCGGCACATATGGTAGCGAACTATATGGTATGGAGTCTAAAGATTCCAGACAAGTATGGTATATTTTAGCAAGAAGTACCTCCGGATGAACACCATTTACCAGTCTGTACCCTAGGTAATTAAAGTTCGTCCATGGATCATATTGGATGTGATCTCAATCATTTGGATGCATAAACATACTGAACATGTGTATATCTGAATCTTTTTGTGAATTATGTATGAATATTCTTGTGTGATCTATCAGTCATTTGGATGCATAGATATGTTGAGCTTGTGTATATATGAATCTTTTGAGTTGTTGATACTGAATGTTGGCTATGAATATGAACGTGTCCTGTGAACCTGAGTTTGATATGAATTGCAAAAGAACCAGTTATAACCCATCTCCTCCTCTCAATCTGCGACTCCACTCGTTTTCCCATCTTCGAGTCATTCCCGTCCGGGGCCTCGCCGTCGTCCATCGCCTCGCTGTGTTCGGTGCGGCGTGGTCAACAAACGAGAGTCATCAGAAGATGACTGTACGTGAGAGGCTGACAGTGGGGACGCACCACGCCCATGGATGCATGCATGCAACGGAACACGACGAGGTCAACATGGTCAAGGAACGACTTCCATCAGAAGTATACTGTACGTGGAGAGTCTCAGCTAGGTCCACGGCCGTAGCAAGTAAGTTCCTCCTTATTACGCGGAAAATAATGATTCCTCCAACTGACAGCAGCGACCCACTAGACGGGCCACCGTATTTTGCGAAAAAAATGTTTGCCCCCTGATTGTTGGGACCCACCTAACGGGCCACCGTATTTCGTGAAAAAACGTCCCCCCGCTGTCAGCTCGGACCCACCGGAAGTGCCTCCTTATTATGCACAAAAAAATTGAATACTCCCCCTACTAGCTGGGACCCACCTTGGTGGGAGGCTGACTTGTGGGCCTACTAAGTTGACAGGGACGAATGGCTTTGTCAACTTAGTCAATATGAGCGATTCTAGCTCCAGTGACTGTACGATGTCCATCCAACGGCCGTAGTGCTTCTTCAACCTCTGGTCTTCTTGCTCCAGCCGCCCAAACCAGCGCCGGTCGTGGCTCATGCTCCTGCCTCCCATGGCCGGTTGTGCTGCCGCGGAGGCCTCACCGCCCCCTACTATTCCCAACGCAGGCCAGGCCCTGCGGCGATGGCAGCCTCACACCACAGCCGAACCAGTGAATCCTCGTACTCCTCTCTGCGTGGGTTTCGACTGCCGCGATTTCCCCGGCTCCGCATCGTCCCCTTCCTAGGCCTTGCCGTCGTCCACCGCCGTGGTGCTCTCCGCGTGGCATGGTCAACGTGGTCAAGGAACGACTTCCATCGGAAGAGTACTGTACGTGGAGAGGCTGACAGCTGGGTCCACGGCCACAGCCCAGTTTTTTTGTGATTTCCCAAGTAAGTCCCTTTGTCAGGCCTGTTGGGCTGCAACTCTTTCAAGACGAGGAGAGCTTTCATTCGGCTGGCCGAGAAAATGGCCCATCAGTAATGAGAAATGGGTTGTACATTTTTAAAACACACCAAACCGACAATTAGTTTCAAATATCTTATTTTTCATTTCGAGATTTTAAATTACATTAATTTTTATGCGTGGAGAATTTGTTGGATTTTATATTGATATACATTTATTTTTAAAATCAGTTTGAATGTGAGTCGAAATTTCGGGATTAAAAACAGTTTGGACCGCACAGAAATATGCAAAATTTCGTATAATTTTTTAACCGTGGCCACAGAATGGGTTGTAATGCTAACAAAAAGAATATGGGCTCCAAAAAAAACTTAAGAATTAGCAAATGGGCTGTAAATTATTAGAAATAGTGGCAGATGGGCTGTATGCTATTTTCCACAGATTTGAGGCTTTCCTAAAAAACGGTTGACTGACAAGCAGTGACTGTTGGATGGCCATCCAACGGCCGTCATGCTTCTTCAATCTCTGCTCTTCCTGCTCTAGCCGCTCAAACAAGCGTCGGCGGGACTGCCTGCTCCCTCCTTCCTGCGGCCGGCTCTGCTGCCGCGCAGGCCTCACCGCCCCACCGTACTCCCATCGCTAGCCTAGCCATCCCTCTACTTACCCACACCTGTTGTTATTCTCCGGCGAGGGCAGACAAACCAGTAAACCCTCGTATAGTCGTACTCCCCTCTGCGTGGGAAACAATTGCCGAGTCTTTCCTGCCTCCGTGTCGTTCCTTTCCTAGGCCTCGCCGTCGTCCACCGCCCTGGTGCTCTCGGTGCGGCCTGGTCAACGTGGTCAACGACCGACATGCATCTGAAGTGGACTGTACGTGGAGAGGCCGACAGCTGGGTCCACGGCCGCACGCAAGGAAATACCTCCTTATTACGCGCAAAATAATGATTCCTCCACCTAACATCAGGGACCCACCGAAAGGGCCTCTGTATTTCGCGAAAAAAACATTACCGCCGCTGACAGCTCAGACCCACCAGCTATATCTTCGCACGCAAGGAAGTGCCTCCTTATTACGCAAAAAAAAAGAATACTCCGCCTGTTAGTTGGGACCCAATATAGTGGCAGGCTGATTTGTGGGCCTACTAAGTTGACGGGGACGGAGGGCTTTGTCAACTTAGTATGCACGATTCTAGCTCCAGTGACCGGACGATGTCCATCCAACGGCCGTAGGGCTTCTTCAACCTCCGGTCTTCTTGCTCCAGCCGCCCAAACCAGCGCCGGTCGTGCCTCGTGCTCCTGCCTCCCGTGGCCGGCTGCGATGCGGCGGAGGGCTCACCGCCCCCTACTACTCCCACCGCTGGCCAGGCCATCCCTCTACTCACCCACACCCCCTGTTATTCTGCAGCGATGGCAGCCTCACCCTCATACTCCTCTTCGCGTGGGCATCCACTGCTGCGTCTTCCCTGGCTCCGCGTCAGCCCCTTCCTAGGCCTCGCCGTCGTCCTCTCGACGCGGCGTGGTCAATGTTGTCAATGACTGACTTCCATCGGAAGAGTACTGTGCGTGGACAGGCTGACAGCTAGGTCCACGGCGGCCGCAAGGAAGTGCCTCCTTATTACGCGCAAAAAAATTATTTCTCCAGCTGACAGCAGGGACCCACCGGACGGGCCACCAGTATTTCACGAAAAAATGTTTCCCCCCTGAATGCTCGGACCCACCAGCTACATTTTCGTACGCAAGGAAGTGCGTCCGGGCAAAAAAAACCAAAACGATTCGCCCCCCTGACTGCTGGGACCCACCAGCTACATCTTCGCAGGCAAGGAAGTGCCTGACAGACGGGACCCACCTGGTCGAAGCATACGTAGCGAAAGTGTACGTACATACTGGTCGATGTAGAGGCATGCACGTGTCGTAGTAGAGGCGCGCACGTGTCGTAGTAGAGGCGCGCATGTAGCATGTACACGTACGTACAGCGGCGAGGGTGCAAGAAAGAAAATACGGCCACGTACGTACATACGGGCAGGGTCTCGAACGCCTACTCGCACATACGTACACGGCTGGGCCAGAACGGAGAAACAACATCGTCGTGATGTTCATGGGGAGCCAACCGGCTGGGTCAGAATGGAATGCGTGGTCATGTTCATCGGGAGGGCTTGGACAGAATAGGCAATGGAAACGAGGCCTGACATACCGCACAACGGAGGAAACGGCCTTGTGTTCGACTGGCCACGTTCAAAACGGGGTCATGTTGATTGGGAGGGGCCTGGCGTACCGCAAAACGGAGGAAACAGACCTCCTACGGTCGAAACGGGGGTCCTATTGATCGGGAGGGGTGTGGCGTACCACAAAACGGACAAAACGTACTTGTGTTGGAGCGCTTCGATCGAAATGGGGGTCCTGTTCATCGGGAGGGGTGTGGCGTACCGCAAAACGGGACTCCACGGGATATTGTTCATCTCCACCGTTGACCTCGTCCAGCCTCCACGGGCTACCGTCGACCTCCTCCAGCCTCCACGGGCTCCTGTTCATCTAGCCTCCAGCGCGCTACTCCACCGGCTACTATTCAACCACCCCTCCACCGTCTACTGTTCATCCAGCCCTCCACCGTCTACTGTTCATCCAGCCCTCCACACCACGGGTGTCGGTATCAAAACTGGCGGATCTCGGGTAGGGGGTCCCGATCTGTGCGTCTAGGCTGATGGTAACAAGAAGCAAGGGACACAATGTTTACCCAGGTTCGGGCGCTCTCGATGGAGGTAAAACCCTACTTCCTGCTTCATTAATATTGAAGATATGAGTAGTACAAGTGTAGATCTACCACGAGATCGTAGAGGCTAAACCCTAAGAGCTAGCCTATGATGGTATGATTGTAATTGTGATCGGCCTTCTAAGGACCAACCTCTCCGGTTTATATAGACACCGGAGAGGGCTAGGGTTTACATGGAGTCAGTTACAAGGAAGGAAATACAATATCCCGATCGCTAAGCTTTTCTTCCACGCAAAGGAGAGTCCCATCCGGACACGGAACAGAGTATTGAGTCTTGTATCTTCACGCTTCAATAGTCCGGACGATGTATACAGTCCGGCTGTCCGGATACCCCCTAATCTAGGACTCCCTCAGTAGCCCCTGAACTAGGCATCAATGACGATGACTCCGACGCGTAGTCTTGTCTTCGGGATTACAAGGCGGGTTCCCTCTCCGAATACTCCAAAGTAATTATCGAACATGTAGACCGTGTCCGGATCTGCAAAATGATCTTCCCATACCGCCGTAGAGAGAATGATATTTCACAAATGCAATCTGCTGACAACTTTTTTAGACAACATGACATGTCATTATGGTCGGGTTATTATTCGAACCGTTTTCCTACAACCAGCCACAGCGCCTATTGCGAGGCAGTTTTCTTGACACGTCTTGTCAAAGCAGAGATCGTGCCCCCTTATCACGGGATTCTCATCAATACGGGTATGAGTAATCCCACCACACCATCAATCGTGGCGCTTGGGAAGCAAGCAATTCCCAACGGGCAAGTGGGGAGGCGCACCGCTTTCGTCGCCTCTATAAAGGGATAAGATTTCCCCATTTTTACCCACGCCTTGCTCCTCCTTTGCCCACTCTTGCCACCTCGAGCTCCAGCGCCCAAGCCCAAGTCTTCTCCGCACAGCTAAACATGTCCGGAGCAGGAGGCAAGTGGGTGGCTTCCACCATCAAGGAGAAGCATATCGCAAATCTTTGGGTGGCCAGATACTTGGCCACAGACATAGCGCACCGGCTACCGGACGTCGGGCAGGTCATTCTGACCCCAGGACCCCACGAGAGGGTTGTGTTTGTCGCCCACTTCGTCTGTGGAATGGGATTTCCACTTCATCCCTTCTTCCGTGGGCTCATGTTCTACTACGGGCTAGATTTCCATGATCTAGCCCCGACTTTCGTCCTCAACATCTCGGCGTTTATCGTCGTGTGTGAGGCCTTCCTCCGCATCAAGCCTCACTTCGGCTTGTGGCTGCAAATCTTCTGCGTGAAGCCGAAGGTTGTGAGCGGCCAACAAGCGGAGTGCGGAGGGGCCATGGTGGGCAAGATGCCTAACGTCACCTGGCTTGACGGCTCCTTTGCGGAAATCGTGAAGGGGTGGCAATCGGGATGGTTCTACATCACCGAGCCGTGCGGCGCCAACTGGGCGGCGGCCCCCGAGTTCCGATCCGGAACACCCATGTGGCACACCTCCCGGGAAAAGAAGGGCATGTCCTGGGGAGAATCTACGGAGCTGACCGGACTCCAGACCTGCATCAAGAGCATGAAGGACAAGAACATCAAGCTTGTCAACGTGATCCAGGTCATGCTCGTTCACCGGATTCTCCCATGCCAAAGGCGGGCATTTAATCTGTGGGAGTTCGTCCCAGCCGAACACCAGACGCTTCGGAGGCTCTACGACAAGACGCATAAAGGCGCATGGCAGGTGTTGTTCAAGGCCTCCGAAGTACCTCCTCCCACATCCAAGGACCGCGGGCTTAACGACGCACGGCCTCCTAGTCAGGTGAGTTCTTAGACTACCACCGGATTCGGTTCTTCCCAATATATTCATGGGGGAGTCTTAAGTAACTATGCATATTTGCTCAGGATTATGTGGAGACAGCGGAGCAGATTAACTGTCCGGGTCCACTGCCAGAAGGCCCTGCTGACGCTCTCCTGACGAAGATGCTAGTCCCGGCGCCCTACACGGTGCCGGAGAAGAAGGCCGAAAAGAAGGCCCCGGGGATCTGAAAGGGTCTCCGGCGTAAGGTTGTGCCGGAAGCCTCGTTCGAAGACGACGAGGCACACTCCTCCCATGAAGGGGAGGAAGAAGAAGAAGACGCCCCATCCGAAAAGGATGAGGAGCCTGGGGAGGCGGACCAGGGGGCCGGAAAAGGCCCTCGGTGCAAGGCTGTCATACCCACATCATCCGATGACGATGAGACAGATTCCTCCCACAGAGGCGGGAGGAAGTAAGAAGAAACTCTACCTACACGCACTGGGGAGGAGAAAAAGAGGAAAGCCGCCCCGGAGGGGGTGGCTGGGGCATCCAAGAAGGGAAAGGTGTCCCTTCCGGACTACTCCGCCACGGCCGCTCTCAGCGAGGAGGGGTGGCTTCCTAGGGGGAAGCCCCTAGTGCGATCTTAAGTGTCCGCACTCTATCTTGACTTCACTCCATAGCCTTTTTTATAACGCCGAACATATATGCAGTCCGGCCAGGGCTCACCTCGAGGTATCTTCTTCTGGGACCCTGAGCGATTCGGACATGAATTCGCTTCCGACGGCCACTACTCCTCAGCCCGCAGATGACACAGAGGCGTTGTCCTGAAGGCTCCCAGAGCGGGGGGAGGTGACTCTGGAGACGCTCCAAGGCGGGATTCCATATGTCAAACACGCGGGGTTCAAGATCCCCGCGGATCGTGTCGATGAGAGCCACAGTAGGCCGGGCTCACAGCCGAACACTGTTCTGGAACCTTCAATGGTTCCGGACTCAGGCGGGCAGCCCCTTGTTAGGGAGGGCGAGCCGTCTGCGTCGAGGACTTCCGTTGCACCCGAGGCGCCGGATTGTCTGCTGGAAACGCTTCGCAGCGCTTCCATGGATGAAGAGCACCGTACTCTTATGAGTGCGGTGATTTAGAAGGTTTCGTCCACCAAGAGCGGACTAACCGAAGCTTGCACCAGCCTCCTGACAGGCTTTGAGGTAAGTAATAAAAATGTATGAAATTACCACCCGATAGGTAGCAGCCCCTAATACTCTGTTTGGTGTTCGGAAAGAAAAACCAAACGGAGGGTCAATTATAATCCGCAGGAGTCTAATAATAAATATTCATGTGAATAAGCAGGCTGTGCTACTTGCCGCTTCTGCCCGCACAGACGAGGTTACCGAACTAAAGTGGGACCTGGAGCAAGCGCAGGGAGAGCTTGACCTCACGAAGAGGCAGGTTGAAGAGAACAAGGGTAAGTGATTCCCCGCTCTTATGTATTTAAGGATAGACAAAATTGGTTAGTCTAACGCAAAAGCGTCGTAACTGTGTAACAGGGGCCACCGCCGAAGTGGCGTCCCTGAAGAAAGCACTGTCCGAGGCCGAAGACAAGGCGGCCTTGGAATGCAAGGAGCGCGAAAAGCAAAGTGCTAGAGTGGGCGAGGTACAGCAAGAGCTCCGGGACCTCGGCAAGAAGTTCGAGTCCGTGGAGGATGATCTGAAGATGAAAGAGGCCGAGCTTGCGAAGGCCCTTGTGAATATGAAAGATGCCAAGGCCGAAGCCGAGAAGGCATAGCAGGAAATCCACGAGGCCCAAAAGTTAGCGGCGGGTAAGAAATTCTTTATGCAAAGTAAACATGTGGAGGAGGCGTTTCTTTTACTTACCGGAATTCGGAGCTCTCCCGGGGCTATATTTTTATTTGTCACATGATATGAGTTTTGCTTGGAGCATCATTTTATTTTAGTTTGATTTGCTTGCTACTATTTAGAATAATATGTTCCATCTTTTAGTTCAATAAAAAGGTCAAGTATAGCCTTTAGCATGCTTATTTTGCAAGTCGATATGTTGCTGTTTTGAAAACAGAAAGTTTTCTATCATTGTATGAATTGTTAAAAAATGTCAGAACATGATAAATCTTGAAATTTTTACACAGTAAGGTACAACAAATTTTCTACAGTGTGCTAATTTTTTAGAATTTTTGGAGTTATAGAAGTATGATTTTTCTTGAATTCTTTACACACTATTCTGTTTAGACAGATTGCTGTTATGTTTGCTTGTTTAATGATTCCATTTGAGGATAGGAGTATTAAATATGTAGAGGCATTTAGTATGCAATGTTAAATAATAATTTTAGTGATTTGCTACAGTAGAGATTGATAAGGTTTTGCATTGATTTATACTAACTTATCTCATGAGTTCTTGTTGAGTTCTGTGTGGATGACGTTTTTAAGATTTAAGGAAACTGCCATATGAAAGGAATTAAGAAGACACGAAAGCTCAAGCTTGGGGATGCCCAAGGTATCCCAAGTTAATATTTCAAGAAGTCTCAAGCATCTAAGCTTGGGGATGCCCCGCTTGGCATCCCACCTTTCTTCTTCAACAATGATCGGTCAGTTAGTTGAGCCTATGTTTTTGTTTCTTCACATGATATGTGCTATCCTTAGAATGTAATTTTATTTTGTTTTGCTTGATGTTTGAATGAAGCACTTAAGATCAAAATTTTCTTTAAGATAGAGAGTCCTCACGTAGCTAAATAATTATTTGACTACTGATACATCCATTTTGCATCATGCTTTTATATTGATATCTATTTCATTATGGGTTGTTATTACACATTATATCACAATACATATGCCTATTCTCTTTTATTTTATAAGGTTTACAAGAAGAGGGACAATACCGGCAGCTGGAATTCCGGACAGGAAAAGGAGCAAATATTAGCCTATTCTGCGCAACTCCAAAAGTCATGAAACTTCACATAGCACGTTTTCGGAATATATAAAAAATATTGTGCGAAGAAAGAACCAGAGGGGGGCCACCTACCAGCCACAAGTGTGGAGGGCACGCCCTACCCCCGGGTGCGCCCCCGACCTTGTGGGCCCCCTGGCAGGCCTCCGGTGCCCATCTTTGGCTATATGGTGTCTTTTACCCTAGAAAAAAAATCAAGAAGAAGCTTTCGGGACAAAACACCGCCGTCTCAAGGCGGAACCTGGGCAGAACCAATCTAGGGCTCCGGCGGAGCTGTTTTGCTAGGAAACATCCCTCCGGGAGGGGGAGATCATCGCCATCATCATCACCATCGATCCTCTCAACAAGAGGGGGTCAATCTCCATCAACATCTTCACTAGCACAATCTCCTCTCAAACCCTAGTTCATCTCTTGTATTCGATCTTGGTCCCAAAACCTCAAGTTGGTACATGTGGGTAGCTAGTAGTGTTGATACTCCTTGTAGTTGATGCTAGTTGGTTTATCCGGTGGAAGATTATATTTTCAGATCCTTAATGATAATTAATACTCCTCTGATTATGATTATGATTATGCTTTGTGAGTAGTTATGTTTGTTCCTGAGGACATGGGAGAAGTCTTGTTATAAGTAACCATGTGAATTTGGTATTCGTTCGATATTTTGATGAGATGTATGTTGTCTCTCCTCTAGTGGTGTTATGTGAACATCGACTCCATGACACTTCACCATTATTTGGGCCTAGGGGAAGGCATTAGGAAGTAATAAGTAGATGATGGGTTGCTAGAGTGACAGAAGCTTAAACCCTAGTTTATGCGTTGCTTCGTAAGGGGCTGATTTGGATCCATATGTTTCATGCTATAGTTAGGTTTACCTTAATACCTCTTTCGTAGTTGCGGATGATTGTGAGGGGGGTTAATCATAATTGGGAGGATTGTCCAAGGAAGGGCAGCAGCCAAGCACCGGTCCACCCACATATCAAATTATCAAAGTAACGAACGCGAGCATGATGAAAACTAGCTTGACAACAATTCCCATGTCTCCTCGGGAGCGCTTTGCATTATATAAGAGTTCATCCAGGCTTGTCCTTTGCTACAATAAGGATTGGGATTCCTTGATGCACCTTTTTTACTTTTGTTAATTCTTACCTCTTATGAATTATCTTATCACACAACTATCTGTTACCGATAATTTCAGTGCTTGCAGAGAATACCTTGCTGAAAACCGCTTGTCATTTCCTTATGCTCCTCGTTGGGTTCGACACTCTTACTTACCGAAAGGACTACGATAGATCCCCTATACTTGTGGGTCATCAATACTCTTTTCTGGCGCCGTTGCCGGGGAGTGAAGCGCATTTGGTAAGTGGAATTTGGTAAGGAAGCATTTATATAGTGTGTTGAAATTTACTGTCACTTGTTACTATGGAAAATAATCCTTTGAGGGGTTTGTTCGGGGTATCTTCACCTCGACCAGAACCACAATTAGTTGCTCCTCAACCTACTGCACCTACTGAAAATATTTATTATGAAACTCCTTCGGGTAGGATAGAGAAACAGCTAGCTAATCCTTATGCAGGAGATGGAACGTTACATCCCGATATGCACCTAATCTATGTGGATGAAGTTTGTGAGTTCTTTAAATTTGTAGGTATGCCTGAGGATGTGGTGAAGAAGAAGGTATTTCCTTTATCTTTGAAGGGAAAGGCATTGACATGGTATAGGCTATTCGATGATATTGGATCATGGAACTACAACCGACTGAAATTGGAATTTCATCAGAAGTTTTATCTTATGCATCTGGTTCATTGTGATCGGAACTATATATATAGTTTTTGGCCTCGTGAAGGAGAAAGTATCACTCAATCTTGGGGGAGGCTTAAGTCAATGTTATATTCATGCCCCTATCATGAGCTCCCAAGATAAATTATTATTCAAAATTTTTATGCTCGGATTTCTCATAATGATCGGTCCATGCTCGATACTTCTTGTACTGGTTCCTATATGAAGAAGGATATTGAATTCAAATGGGACTTATTGGAAAGAATTAAACACAACTCTGAAGATTGGGATCTCGACGAAGGTAAGGAGTCGGGTATAAACCTTAAGTTCGATTGTGTTAAATCTTTTATGGATACCGATGCTTTTCATGCTTTTAGCACTAAATATGGACTTGACTCTGAGATAGTAGCTTCTTTTTGTGAATCTTTTGCTACTCATCTTGATCTCTATAAGGAGAAGTGGTTTAAATATCATCCTCCCATTGAAGTTAAAGTAGTTGAACCTATTAAAGTTGAAGAAGAAACTATTATTTATAATGTAGATCCTCTTGTTCCAACTACTTATATTGAGAAACCACCTTTTCCTGTTAGAATAAAGGATCATGCTAAATATTCAACTATGGTCAACAAAAGCAATATTAGATCACCCAAACCCTTTGAGCAAATTAAAGTTGAACCTAGTATTGCTATGGTTAAAGATCTCTTGGTGGACAATGTTCATGGGCATGTTATTTATTTTTGTGATGAAGCTGCTAGAATTGCTAAACCTGATACTAAAGATAAACATAGACCTGTTGTTGGCATGCATGTAGTTTCTGTTAAAATAGGAGATCATTATTATCATGGCTTATGTGATGTGGGTGCTAGTGTGAGTGTAATTCCTTATACCTTATCTAAAGAAATTATGAATGATATTGCACCTGCTGAGACAGAAGATATTGATATTACTATTAAGCTTGCTAATAGAGGTACTATATCACCAATTGGGATTGTTAGGGATGTTGAAGTCTTGTGTGGGAAAATTAAATATCCTACTGATTTTCTTGTTCTTGGTTCCCCACAAGATAATTTTTGTCCCATTATATTTGGTAGACCCTTCTTGAATAGTATTAATGCTAAGATAGACTGCGAGAAAGATATTGTTACTGTTGGTTTAGGGGATATGTCTCATGATTTTAATTTTTCTAAATTTCGTCGACAACCCCATGATAAATAATTACCTAGCAAGGATGAAATTATTGGTCTTACTTCTATTGTCGTGCCTCCTGCTGATCCCTTAGAACAATATTTGCTAGACCATGAAAATGATATGTTTATGAATGAAAGAAGGGAAATTGATGAAGTATTCTTCAAACAAGGGCCCATTTTGAAACACAATTTGCCTGTTGAAATCCTCGGGGATCCTCCTCCACCTAAGGGAGATACCTAGCAATTTGCTTAAACAATTACCTGATACTCTGAAATATGCTTATCTTGATGAAAAGAAGATATATCCTGTTATTATTAGTGCTAACCTTTCAGAGCATGAAGAAAAGAAAATTATTGAAAACTCTGAAGAAGCATCGTGCCGCTATTGGATATACTCTTGATGATCTTTAGGCATTAGTCCCACTCTATGCTAGCACAAAATTAAATTGGAGAAAGATGCAAAACCACTTGTTGATCATCAACGACGGTTAAATCCTAAGATGAAGTAAGTGGTAAGAAATGAAATATTAAAGCTCCTGGAGGCAGGTATAATTTACCTATTGCTGATAGTCAATGGGTAAGTCATGTTCATTGTGTCCCAAAGAAGGAAGGTATTATTGTTGTTCCTAATGATAAAAATGAATTTATTCCACAAAGAATTGTTATAGGTTATAGAATGGTAATTGATTTTCACAAATTAAATAAAGCTACTAGAAAAGACCATTACCCTCTACCTTTTATTGATCAAACGCTAGAAATATTATCCAAACATACACATTTTTGCTTTCTAGATGGCTATTCTAGTTTCTCTCAAATACATGTGTCAAAACATGATCAAGAGAAAACCACTTTTACTTGACCTTTTGGTACCTTTGCTTATAGATGTATGCCTTTTGGTTTATGCAATGCACCTGCTACCTTTTAAAGATGTATGACTGCTATATTCTCTGATTTTTCTGAAAAGATTGTTGAGGTTTTCATGGATGATTTCTCAGTTTACGGAACTTCTTTTGAATATTTCTTAAGCAACATTGACCGAGTTTTGCAGAGATGTGAAGAAACTAATCTTGTCTATAATTGGGAGAAGTGTCACTTTATGGTTAATGAAGGTATTGTCTTCGGGCAAAAAAATTCTGAAAGAGGTGTCAAAGTTGATAAAGCTAAAGTAGATGCTATTGAAAAGATGTCGTGTCCTAAAGATATCAAAGGTATAAGATGTTTCCTTGGTCATGCTAGTTTCTATAGGAGGTTTATTAAAGACTTCTCTAAAATTTCCAGGCCTCTCACTAATCTCTTACAAAAAGATGTTCCTTTTGTTTTTGATGATGATTGTGTAGAAGCATTTGAAATACTTAAGAAAGCCTTACTTTTTTCACCTATTGTTCAGCCACCTGATTGGAATTTACCCTTTGAAATTATGTTTGATGCTAGTGATTATGATGTTGGTGTTGTCCTAGGACAAAGAGTTGATAAGAAACTAAATGTCTTTCTGTATGCTAGTAAAACTCTAGACAGTGCCCAGAGAAATTATGCTACCACTGAAAAAGAATTTCTAGCAATTGTATTTGCATGTGATAAGTTTAGACCTTATATTGTTGATTCCAAAGTGACTGTTAAATACCTTATGGAAAAGAAAGATGCTAAACCTAGACTTATTAGATGGGTTCTCTTGCTACAAGAATTTGATTTGCATATCATTGATAGAAAGGGAGCTGAGAACCCCGTTGCGGACAACTTGTCTAGGTTAGAAAATGTTCTTGATGACCCACTACCTATTGATGATAGCTTTCCTGATGAACAATTAAATCTCATAAATGCTTCTCATAATACTCCATGGTATGCTGATTATGCCAATTATATTGTTGCTAAATTTATACCACCTAGTTTCACATATCAGCAAAAGAAAAAGTTCTTCTATGATTTAAGACATTACTTTTGGGATGACCCACACCTTTATAAAGAAGGAGTAGATGGTGTTATTAGACATTGTGTACCTGAGCATGAACAGGAACAGATCCTATGCAAGTGCCACTCCGAGTCTTACGGAGGACACCACGCTGGAGATAAAACTGCACATAAGGTATTGCAATCCAGTTTTTATTGGCCTACTCTTTTTAAGGATGCTCGTAAGTTTGTCTTGTCTTGTGATCAATGTCAAAGAATTGGTAATATTAGTAGACGTCAGGAAATGCCTATGAACTATTCACTTGTTATTGAACCATTTGATGTTTGGGGCTTTGATTATGTGGGACCTTTTCCTTCCTCTAATGGGTATACATATATTTTAGTTGATGTTGATTACGTAAATAAGTGGGTAGAAGCTATTCCAACTAGTAGTGATGATCATAACACTTCTATTAAGATGCTTAAAGAAGTTATTTTTCTGAGGTTTGGAGTCCCTAGATATTTAATGAGTGATGGTGGTTCACATATTATTCATGGTGCTTTTCATAAAATGCTTGCTAAATATGATGTTAATCATAGAATTGCATCTCCATATCATCCTTAGTCTAGTGGTCAAGTAGAATTGAGCAATAGAGAGATCGAATTAATTCTGCAAAAGACTGTTAATAGATCTAGGGAGAACTGGTCTAAGAAACTTGATGATGCTTTCTGGGCTTATAGAACTGCTTATAAGAATCCTATGGGTATGTCTCCGTATAAAATGGTTTATGGAAAGGCATGTCACTTGCCTCTTAAGCTAGAACATAAGGCATATTGGGCTATTAAAGAGCTCAATTATGATTTCAGACTTGCCGGTGAGAAGAGGTTATTTGATATTAGCTCGCTTGATGAATCGAGAACCCAAGCCTACGAGAATGCCAAGTTGTTTAAAGAAAAAGTTAAAAGATGGCATGATAAAAGGATACAAAAGCATGAGTTTAATGTAGGTGATCATGTTTTACTATACAACTCTCGTTTAAGATTTTTGTAGGAAAACTTCTCTCTAAATGGGAAGGCCCTTACATCATCGAGGAGGTCTATCGTTCCGGTGCCATAAAAATCAATAATGCCAAAGGCAAAAATTTGAAGGTGGTAAACGGTCAAAGACTCAAACATTATACCTCAGGTACTCCCATAAATGTTGAAACCAATATAATTGATATCGTAACCCCGGAGGAGTACATAAGGGACCCTTTCCAGAACATTTCAGACTCCGAAAAGCAATAGGTATGTGGTACTGTAAGTAAACCGACTCCAAAACGTTTCCAATGATAAATTTTCTCCGTTTTGGAATATTTAAAATATTAGGAAAATTAAAAGTAGCCCAAAGGAGACACAAGGTCACCACAAGGGTGGAGGGCACGCCCTACCCCCTGGGCGCGCCCCCAACCTTGTGGCTGCCTCGTGTGCCCTCCGGACTTCGTTTTCTTGCACGTTACTTCTTTTGGTTGGTAAAAAATCATTATATAATCTCCCGAAGGTTTTGACCACCGTGCCATGGTTATATCTTCTGTCCTTTTTGAGCTATTTTCTGACAGATCTAGATCACCATGACGTCTCCAAGTGCCCCCAAGGACAAGTTTTTTGAGAAGGTCATTGAGGGAGTCCTGGACTAGGGGGTGTCCGGACAGCCGGACTATCATCGTCCGCCGGACTCCAAGACTACGAAGATACAAGATTGAAGACTCCGTCCCGTGTCCGGATGGGTCTTTCCTTGGCGTGGAAGGCAAGCTTGGCGATACGGATATGTAGATCTCCTACCATTGTAACCGACTCTGTGTAACCCTAGCCCTCTCCAGTGTCTATATAAACCGGAGGGCTTTAGTCCGTAGGACATAACCCCCATGACAACAATCATACCATAGGCTAGCTTCTAGGGTTTAGCCTCCTTGATCTCGTGGTAGATCCACTCTTGTACTACCCATATCATCAATATTAATCAAGCAGGACGTAGGGTTTTACCTCCATCAAGAGGGCCCGAACCTGGGTAAAATATCGTGTCCCTCGTCTCCTGTTACCATCCGCCTAGACGCACAGTTCGGGACACCCTACCAGAGATCCGCCGGTTTTGACACCGACATTGGTGCTTTCATTGAGAGTTCCTCTGTGCCATCGCCGATAGGAAGGATGCCTCCACCCGTCTTCAAGGATGGTATTTTCGCCAAAGGGGCCTTGGCCGCCGGCCAAACTATCCGGCTAGGTGGCTTTCTTATGACCACCTGTCCGGCCACTGCTTCGACAATGACTTCTGAAGTCGTCAAAAGTAATCTTCACGTCAGCTTGGAACTTGCCGAGCGGCTGGATCCAATAGAGCTCTCGTCTATCAACGAGCTCTTTGATTGCATCGCCGCCCTGGGAGTCGCTACGGACTACAATCAGATTGGTCTTAAAACCGATCTGAGAGAGATTAACTCTCCCCAGGTCACCCACCACATTGCAGTGGTAGAGGAACAATGCGACGACTCTTCTCCTGTATTGAAAACTAGTCATGTCCAGGCTCCCAAACCCTCCGTGCCGGATTTCCGCGGAGGGACGGACTTCGATCAGGCACTGAACTTAAAGTCAGGCATCGGACCGGACTCGTTGGGCAACGTCCAGCAATCCAAACTTCCAAATTTGGAAACTTCACGGCCTTCAAGCCTTGAGATGGGTAGGGTTCCAGACTTTATTCCACCCACCCGCCCAGACATATGCGATCTATCTCTAATCCGGCAAGAGCCCGCCAAAACTGCACATCACTACTGGGCCAGATTCCTCCTGGTTATGGACAGGATAAAGGACTGCCGAGAGGAAAACGCAATCTCAATTTTTTGCAATAATTGCACGGACGAGGGAATCTTGAACGCCGTCAGCCGTCGCGAAATTACACGCTTCGCCGACCTGGCGTCCATAGTATGAAAGTACTATGCGATGGAGAGTTTCCGGAAAACCGAAAATAAGTTTTGGGACAATTCGGCCCCGAATACAACCCTAGTCCGCAACAAAAGGGTGCATTACACTCAGGCACCTGACACAAAAACCAAAAAGCAAAAACCCCAATGAGGGCATGGAACCGTACTGGAGGGGTGGCTTAGAGGACCCTATAAAATTCACAGTACAGAAGGCGCTGTCCCAACAAATAGCCTTCGAGCATGTTGGATATTACGGCAGGTGGCCAAAAGTGGCGAGGAGCTTCTAGCCCCGGAAAACCACTCCAACAATACCGGTATGGTATCAACAGTCTTCGAGACTTTCGCATCAAATAATATGCGAAAACGAACAATCCGCAGCCTCGCCGAAGTCTACCAAGTAGCGACAACAAATCCATGGAGAGACACAGCCATCACCTTCAACGCCAGCGACGAACCTAAATTTTGAACAGCCCGAGCACCAGCCGCACTAGTACTTAGTCCAATAGTGGACGGCTTTCGACTTACAAAGGTCCTCATGGATGGCGGCAGCGGATTAAACCTCATCTACGAGGAAACTCTTCAAAAAATGGAAATAGACTGGAGCCGTATTGAGCGAAGCAGCACAACCTTCAGAGGAATAATCCCTAGCCGGGAAGCGCGCTGCACCGCAAAAATCACACTCGATGTGGTGTTCGGCTCGCCGGACAATTATAGATCCGAAGAAGTCACGTTCCAAGTGGCCCCATTCAACAGCGGATATCACGCTATATTAGGACGAGAGGCATTCATATTTTTTCAAGCAGTACCCCATTACGGGTACATGAAGCTCAAAATGCCCGGGCCCGGCGGAATAATCACTCTCGTTAGTGATCCGGATATAGCACTCCGCGCCGAAAACAAGACAGCCGCATTAGCCCTGGAGGCACTATCCGAAGCTCTAGCGGCAGAAGAACTCACCGTGCTGCGCTCTACGGTGAATAGGGACGATGTGATACTCGATAAGAGATCCAAGTCCACCTCCTTTAAACCAGCGGATGAAATAGTCAAATTCCAAGTCCATCCAACGGACCCAACAAAGACGGCCTCCATTGGGGCACAGTTAAACCCTGATGTAGACGCCGCACTACGAGAATTCCTTCGGGAGAATTGGGACATCTTTGCCTGGCACCCTTCAGATATGCCAGGAACCCCATGCAGATTGGCAGAACACAGCCTAAACATCCTAAAAGGATTCAAGCCAGTCAAACAGGCTCTTCGACGATTTTTCGAACCCAAAAGACAGGCAATGGGAGAAGAGCTAGCCAAACTATTGGAAGCCGGATTCATCAGAGATATCAAACATCCGGATTGGCTAGCAAATCTGGTAATGGTACCAAAGAAGGACAAATCCTGGCGCCTATGCGTCGATTTTAAAGACCTCAATAAGGCTTGCCCATAGGATCCCTTCCCCCTCCCCCGCATCGACCAAATAATCGATGCTACTGCAGGGCACGATTCATTGTGCTTCCTCGACGCATACTCTGGCTACCATCAAATCAAGATGGCGGAAGCATACCAAGCCGCAACGGCATTCATCACTCCATATGGACCATTCTGCTTCAACACGATGCCCTTCGGACTTAAAAACGCCGGTGCAACATATCAGCGCATGATCCAAACATGTCTGGCCACCCAGATCGGCAAAACAGTAGAGGCATACGTAGACGACGTAGTCGTTAAAACCAAACACGTCGAAACTTTAGTAGACGACTTGAGGCTCACATTCGACAACCTCAGAGCATATGACATCAAGCTGAATCCGGAAAAATGCATTTTGGGCGTACCAGCCAGAAAGCTGCTGGGCTTCATTGTATCCGGTAGAGGAATTGAAGCAAACCCGGCCAAGATCCGAGCTCTGTCACAGTTGGATATTCCAAAAGACCTCAAACAGATACAAAAATTGACTGGATGCGTGGCGGCTTTAAGCCGCTTTATCTCCCGCTTGGGAGAAAAGGCACTGCCCCTCTATCGCCTCCTTAGGCGCACCGAACATGTCGAGTGGACGGATGCTGCCACTGCCGGACTCGAAGAAATAAAGGCCATATTGGCAACAAATCCGGTCCTGGCTGCGCCCAACCTGGGCGAACCAATGTTGTTATACATCGCAGCAACACATCAAGTTGTAAGCGCGGTACTCGTCGTGGAACGAGAGACAGAAGGGCATAAATTCCCTCTTCAAAAACCAGTGTACTACATATCCAGTGTGTTAACCCCCTGCAAGTCCCGTTACCCGCACTATCAAAAGATAGCATATGCGGTGTTCATGGCATCCCGGAAGCTCTGACACTACTTTCAAGAGTGTTCGATAACAGTGGCCTCCGAAGTACCACTTAACGATATTATAAACAACCGCGACGCAACGGGCAGGATTGCAAAATGAGCCATTGAGCTCTTACCATTCGATATAACCTACAAACCTCGGCGAGCTATAAAGTCACAAGTTTTGGCTGACTTTGTCGCTGAATGGACCGAAGCCGAACTCCCTAAAGAGTACGGCGCATACTCCAATTGGACTATGCACTTCGACGGCTCTAAAATGTTGGTCGGACTGGGGGCTGGCGTCGTATTGACGTCCCCGACCGGGGACACAGTCCAATATGTACTTCAAATAATGTACATGGACTCCAACAATGCAGCCGAATACGAGGCCCTTCTACATGGTCTCCGGATGGCAATCTCCATGGGCATCCAACGCCTAGACGTGCACGGGGATTCAAACCTTGCAATATCCCAAATAAATGGAGACTTTGACGCCGAGGATCCAAAAATGGCAGCATATCGCAACATTGTCCTAAAAATGTCAGCTCGGTTTGAAGGACTTGAATTCCATCACGTAGCCCGAGAAAATAACCAAGCAGCCGACGTACTGGCACGCATCGGCACAAAACGTGACGCTGTCCCTCCAAATATCTTCCGGGAACGGCTCTTCAAGCCATCCGTACTATGGGAAGAGGAGTCCGGAAACGACAAACCGGAAAAAATGCGCCAACCGGCGATTCAGCCGATGACATAACACCTTCAGCCCACGACATAATGGCAGTAATCGCCCCGTGGACAGAACCATTCCTAGCCTACTTGCTTAGGCAGGAACTTCCCGAAGACCAAAATGAGGCCCGCTGCATAGTCCGGCGATCAAAAGCCTACAAGGTCCATGAGGGAGAACTTTATAAGAAAAGTACAACCGGAGTCCTTCAAAGGTGTATCTCCGAAGAGGAAGGGCGAAACCTCCTGGCTGAAATTCATGTCGGACTAGGCGGACACCACGCAGCAGCCCGGGCCCTTGGAGGAAAGGCATTCTGTACAGGATTTTATTGGCCGACGGCCCGGGCAGATGCTCAGGACTTAGTCCAGAGATGCGTCGGTTGTCAGCTCTTTGCTAATCATAGACATATGCCACCCACCGCCTTCAAAACTATACCCATTACCTGGCCGTTCGCAGTCTGGGGGCTTGACATGGTTGGACCCCTTAAAGGGGGAACCCACAAGCAAAGGTACCTATTGGTCATGGTGGACAAATTCACCAAATGGATAGAGGCCAAACCAGTCAAAACGGCAGAGTCCGGACCAGTGATAGACTTTATATCCGGGGTAGTACACCGTTATGGTGTCCCTCACAGCATCATCACCGATAACGGCACGAACTTCACGGCCGACAAGGTTAAGTCATGGTGCAAAAACATGGGCATTAAGCTCGATTACGCTTTAGTCTATCATCCTCAAACCAACGGTCTAGTGGAACGAGCAAATGGTCTAATAATGAGCGGCATTAAACCCAGACTAGTGCGGTCACTTACGAAATCCGACACGCACTGGGTAGAGGAGCTCGACTCCGTGCTCTGGGGCTATGGACAACGCCCAACCGTACTACCGGATTCACACCATTTTTATGGTATACGGCGCAGAGGCAGTTCTGCCCTGCGACATTATGCATGACTCACCTCTAGTACGCATGTATGAAGAAAGAGAAGCCGAGTTGGATCGGCAGGACAGTTTGGACGCATTGGAGGAAGAACGCGACGTCGCCAAGGCTCGTTCCGCATTCTATCAGCAGTAGGCTCGAAGATATCAAAGCAGAGAAGTACGGGCCAAGACTTACAACGTTAGTGAACTAGTTCTACGCCTGTCGGACAAGAAAAAGGGCAAGCTCAAGCCCAAATGGGAGGGCCCCTTCATCATCGATCAAGTCCTGACCGGCGGAGTGTACCGTCTACGAAATGCATCGGACAACCGACTCGAGCTGAACCCATGGAACGCAGCCCGCCTCCGAAGATTCTATGCCTAGCGCTGGCCTAAGAGTTCGTCCCCTTCCCCCGTCCAAATTTTGACACTTCAGCTGTCTTTTGTTTCTCTTTCTTCTCTTAACCTTTTTCCTTAAAAGCCCTTAAGGGCCTACTTGCGCATTGTTCGCACATACTTGATGTGCCATCCGCACTCATTATACCTGGGGGCTTCCTTTCCAGAAGCTCAATTATAAGGGCTTTATGCCCAGCACATGTGTCAAGCTTCCACATGTACCTTTTACTCACCATTATATGCATCGATATGACTTAAGTTTTGGCCAAGCTGGGTTGCCTGGCTCCTGTGCTTACCCCTACGTTCCCAATTGTTCGGCTAGGAGGTAAAGGGAGCACCTCTGCGATTGTTACTGCCGGGTCAGCCGGGTGTGTACCTCAGACTGGGTGAAGCCGAAAGCTAGCGTTCTTAAGGGAATATTCGGTCGGTGACTTGAAACATGATTTTTTACCTACTTATTTATCTGCCCCCAGATGTTTTCCTGTTTTTTTCGCAGTCCGTACATGCACTTTAGGGCATGCCTCCCGGGGAAAGGAACCCTTAACGGAACTATTCTCCCTGGAAGATGTTTCTTACTAACCATGTAATATAACATAACTAGTTGGGCACTTGTCTGATAAAGCACTAATGACCCCTACGCCTGGTCTCCATGCATACCCTGGTTGTTTCTTAACCAAGAAGGTATTCAGACACACTCCGGACTCTAGGGTCCCGAGGTTGAAGCGAAAAGGTCGGCAAAGACAAACGATCTACAATCCGGCTAGAAGGCATTTCACATGTCATTTTAAAATACATTGTCAAATCTAGTGACTGTATTCCTCCTCAATCCCGTCTAACAGGCTGTCTAACTTACAGTCCCGTTGGGAAAATTTAGCAGCCAACTCTACTTGGCTATATATAAACTCACAGGGATCTCATTCCCATCGGGCCCCACCGGTCCGACCTCGGCCATGTGGTTGGGATCCGCCTTCTTGTACCGCGTCTTCACCATGGCCGAAGCCTCCCTGGCACCTTGGCGGCAGGCCGAAATCTTCCATAAACGGAAGCGCTGCCGCACTCCCTGAAGCTTCTCCGCAAGCTCCCCAAGGCCCTCGGGTAGGGAGAGGGCTGGCCATAAAGCCTGGATGACGCCGCTCATAGCCTGCCGAACTCGTTCGAGCAGTTGCAACAGCTCGGGAAGTTGATCACCCGTTGATACGGGCATCTCCTCCGCAGGGCGACCTGTGAGTATACCTACAAGACATATTTGTCAATTGACTTCCTCGCCAAACTCTTCTTTTCAAAGGAGTTCGCTCAAGCACTTACTATAGATGCCGCGACGAAGCCGCTGATTCTCCTTAATGGAGCCAGACAGCTCGACCCGAACGCCTTTCAGCTCTTCTCCAAGCTGGGCGTGGGCATCTTGGAGCTTGTTCCTTTCCTTCTACACTCTATTCAGCACCCTCTCGCCGGCCTTTAGCTAGCACAGCAGTTCCTGCCTGTCTGGATCTTGTCCGGCACCACCTGCAATGTCATTATTAGACTTGCGTGCATGCCGCATAGCGCTTATATTTAAAAGCAAATGTGTTACCAGGAGGGGCCTCTGTGTTTCCTCCTGCGGCAGCAAGTGCGGCCTCAAGTTGGGCCTTGCACTCTTGCAGCTCCTGAGACAGGTGGGTATTCTTCTCGGTAAGATCCTGCATTCCAAATGATCCTTAAATCAGTTAACATAACTACTTTAAGTCTCGACGGCAACTGGCATATATAACTATTAAATTCTCTTACCCGTATGTCTTTTACATACTGCTCTGTGGCTCTGGTAAAACCATCTTGAGCAGCACGGAGGTGCGCGTCCCCTGCGTTAAAGGCATTCAACGCCTCAGGGGAGAAGCACGCTTCACGAAATAATGTCCGGCGGCGCCTGTGGTTCATGGCGCACTCCACCTCAGAATTGGTGGCGGACAGTCTGTCGGCATCCTCCGTTGGAGGAGTATCCGGCCCGCGCCTTGCGCTTGCCTCCCCCTCCAGACCGGGTGCTGGAGCCTGGCTGGTAGAGGTCGGATTGGCAACCTCTATGCCCGCAGTCCGGTGGGCGCCTTTTCTCCTACAAAGATCATGAGCACTCAAACGCTTCCTAGGAACGTTGCTCCAAATAATTAATTACGAGCTATACCTTTGCGGCGACGTTTCAGTCCGCGCCGCGCTCCTCTTCCGCCTACTGGTCCGGACTGGCCTTTGTTGGTCAGCCGCCACGGGCTCGGCTTCCCGCCTTGAAGGCGCTTCCTACAAAACACCATCGTACGCGAAGGTCAGAAATGGGAAAGGAAGAGATAATGGTGTCCGGACTTCCGTCACAATCACCTGGGAAGCCGGATATAGTCCGGGGTAGTCAGCCGTAATGGCGACTAAAGCATTATCCATGCTGAGCTGGTGGAACATCCCGTTGATTAGCTCCACCTGAATGTCCGGATCCTCTTCGGAGGCCGGATCCTAGGATCTCTCTGGATCCTCGGGTTGCGGAGCTGGACTTATCATGTCTCCACAATTCGACGCAGTTCCTGCGCCGAAGACATAATATAAGAAGCTTAAACTTCGAAAACATGGGTCGGGCCCTTAAAGTGTTCGCTTACCCAACGACGGGGGTTATTCATGGAGAACCCATTCAACGGGTTCATCTGAAGGAAGTCCTCCTTCTCCCCCTTGTACAGGCCGGACAGGATCTGCACCAGATCCTCGGCCGAATCCGGTCCTTTGCGGCCATGATGGGTCGCGTCGTCTTCCCCGTTGAAATCCCACATGGGGTGGCCCCTGTATTGCAGTGGCTGCACCCCCCGCGTAATGCATGTTGCCATGACTCCAATCATGGTATACCCGGAATGGGCCAGTAATCTTATTCGGCCCATCAGATAATGGACGCTCTTGTCTTCCTCCAGTTGGGGGCTCCGCGGGCGCCAACTAAGGCGTTTCTTCAGAGGAGCAGTACTGAATTTCGGGAGGCCGACCCGGACTGGGTCCGGCAGTGGAGCGTCTTCTATGTAAAACCATTCCGAAGGCCAGTCTTCGGACGCCTTCTTAGGGGTTCCGGATGGATATCCGGTCCCGGCAATGCGCCATATTTCGGCGCCGCCCACTTGATATATAGACCCCTCGTGAGAACGGGGCATGAGGCAAAACAACCTCTTCCACAGTGCAAAATGGGGCTCGATGCCCAGAAATAGCTCACAAAGAGCTACGTAACCCGCGATATGCAGGATAGAGGCGGGTGTAAGGTGATGGAGCTGGAGTCCGTAGAACTCCAGGAGCCCGCGGAGGAACGGATGTATAGGAAATCCGAGTCCCCTTATCAGATAGGGGACGAAGCATACCCGCTCCGCTTTGTTGGGACTTGGGGTAGCCTCCGCTTGCTTCCAACCTTGGTAGGTGGCCAGCCCGGCTCGGACCGGAACCATGAAGGCCGGAGGGAGATATCCCCCCGCTTGGAGCTTCACTAGCTCGTTGTGCAGAACAGAGCATCTCCTCCAATCTCCTGGCAGAGGGCTGGGAGGGCGACAAGAGGAGCCGCGCCGACGGTCCATGATGGAATGGATTCTGGGTCAAAGGCGCTCCAATGAGTATTCGCGGAAGGAAGATGGTGTGATTTGGATCTGGATTTTTGCCTCTTTTATAGGCAGATTACTTGCACGACTAGGGGGTAAAACATAAAAGATACCCTGGCTTTTCGCATTCGTGCGATGCGTGGAAGAAGGCCATTATTGGGCGTAGAAGCCAAGAAGCACAGCATTTATAAGGAAGCCGGACACTGTTGGCAGGTACATGGAACTTAAAAGGAGAACCCGCCTTGCAACGCCGAAGACTATATACGCGCTGGACTTATCGTCATTGAAGCCAGGTTCGGGGGCTACTGAGGGAGTCCTGGACTAGGGGGTGTCCGGACAGCCGGACTATCATCGTCCGCCGGACTCCAAGACTACGAAGATACAAGATTGAAGACTTTGTCCCGTGTCCGGATGGGACTTTCCTTGGCGTGGAAGGCAAGCTTGGTGATACGGATATGTAGATCTCCTACCATTGTAACCGACTCTGTGTAACCCTAGCCCTCTCCGGTGTCTATATAAACCGGAGGGCTTTAGTCCGTAGGACATAACCTCCATGACAACAATCATACCATAGGCTAGCTTCTAGGGTTTAGCCTCCTTGATCTCGTGGTAGATCCACTCTTGTACTACCCATATCATCAATATTAATCAAGCAGGATGTAGGGTTTTACCTCCATCAAGAGGGCCCGAACCTGGGTAAAACATCGTGTCCCTCGTCTCCTATTACCATCCGCCTAGACGCACAGTTCGGGACCCCCTACCCGAGATCTTCCGGTTTAGACACCGACAGTCATCAACCCCTACCTTGCGGAGGTGTTGCGACACCCTCAAGCCGTTGAGATGCGTTTAGGTGTGCTGCACATCCGCGATGTTGAGGGTCCTAGGAAGACCGGAAGCATGGGGACAAGACTTGAAGCAATGGAGCAGCAAGTTTTCAAGTGCCAAGATATGGTAGAGCGTGGACTCAACGCCAATCAGATGATGATCGCGGAGTTCACCAATAATCACAAGTTGGATGCCAAGAGCATTGAGGAGGCCATCTTCAAGCTTCATGAGAAAATCGAGCATCTCCAAGCTCAGATCTATGACCTGCAAAACCAAAACTGTGAGTCTGAATACAGATTTAAGAGGATGAGTTTGGCTGCATATTTGAGGATCCCGGAGACTTGTTCATCTTTTTATGATGGTGAACCTATGCCTTGGAAGATGAATGACAAGCCTGCTTCATCGACACCTCCATCATCACCACCTCTGAAGAAAGAGATCTAAATACATGGGTATGGTCACTCCCCTTGGCAACTGCCAAGATTGGGGGAGTTCCACGGTATCGTATCACCATCACATCTTTATATTTATCGTTTTTCTTAGTTCGATCCTTTTGGTTATATCTTGATCTAGTAGAATAAAGTTTTTAGTATGATCTAGCCTTGAGTTTTGCTTTATGTTCCCTCTATGTAATCGAGTCTGTGAGTTGTATAATAAAGAGTAGTTTTGAGTGAAGGGCTTTGCTTTCTTTCTATGATCTTGAGGGAATTAAATAAAAGAAAGAACAAAAAGAAATAGAAAGATCATATATTGATCTTATGGAGAGTAATGACTTCACATATAAAGGGTATGTTGAAGAAAAGTTGTTGAGAGTTGACAAAAATAGTTTTGGTCATTGTTGCAATTAATAGGAAGTAATAAAGAAAGAGAGGTTTCGCATATAAATATACTAGCTTGGACATCTTTTTTAAATGTGAGCACTCATTAAAATATGACATGCTAAAAAGTTGATGTTGGACAAGGAAGACAACATAATGGGTTATGTTTTCTTATATCCGAATAGAAGTTATATTGTTTTGGATCATCCAACATGTTGAGCTTGCCTTTCCCTCTCATGCAAGCCAAATTCTTTGCACCAAGTAGAGATACTACTTGTTCTTCCAAAAACCCCTAAACCCATTTTTTCCATGAGAGTCCACCATACCTACCTATGGATTGAATAAGATACTTCAAGTAAGTTGTCATCGGTGCAAGCAATAAAAATTGCTCTCTAAATATGTATGATCTATTAGTGTGAGGAAAATAAGCTTTATACGAACTTGTGATATGGAAGAAATAAAAGCGACAGACTGCATAATAAAGGTCTTTATCACAAGTGGCAATATAAAGTGACATTCTTTCGCATTAAGATTTTGTGCATCCAACCATAAGAGCGCATGACAACCTCTGCTTCCCTCTGCGAAGGGCCTATCTTCTACTTTTATCTCTTACCCTTATACAAGAGTCATGGTGATCATCACCTTTCCTTTTTATACGTTTTCCTTTGGCAAGCTCTATGTTTTGGAGAGATCCAGATATATATATATATCCACTCGGATGTAGGTTTTCATAAAGTATTATTGTTGACATTACCCTTGAGGTAAAAGGTTGGGAGGCAAAACTATCAGCCCCTATCTTTCTCTGTGTCTGATTGAAGCTGTGAACCCATAAGTATCACATGAGTGTTAGCAATTGTGAAAGACTAGATGATAGTTGAGTATGTAGACTTGCTGAAAAGCTCTTTAATTGACTCTTTCCGATGTTATGATAAATTGCAATTGCTTCAATGACTGAGATCATAGTTTGCCAGTTTTCAATAAAGTTTCTGATTCATACTTTATCATGTGAACGAATTGTTACTTTGGAATAAGAAATTATATGGCAATATATGTTGTTGTTCTAAAGATGATCATGATGCCCTCATGTCCGTATTTTATTTTATCGACACCACTATCTCTAAACATGTGGACATATTTATCGATATCGGCTTTCGCTTGAGGACAAGCGAGGTCTAAACTTGGGGGAGTTGATACGTCCATTTTGCATCATGCTTTTATATTGATATTTATTGCATTACGGGCTGTTATTACACATTATATCACAATACTTATGCCTATTCTCTCTTATTTTATAAGGTTCACATGAAGAGGGAGAATGCCGGCAGCTGGAATTCTGAACTGGAAAAGGAGGAAATATTAGAGACCTATTCTGCACAACTCCAAAAGTCCTGAAACTTCATCGAGCACGATTTTGGAATATATAAAAAATATTGGGCGAAGAAAGAACCAGAGGGGGCCACCTGCCAGCCACAAGGATGGATGGCGTGCCCTACCCCCCTGGGCACTCCCCCTGACCTTGTGGGCCCCTGGCACGCCTCCGGTGCCCATCTTTGGCTATATGGTGTCCTTTACCCTGGAAACAATCAAGAAGCTTTCGAGACGAAGCGCCTCCGTCTTGAGGCAGAACCTAGGCAGAACCAATATAGGGCTCCGGCGAAGCTGTTCTGTCGGGGAAACATCCCTCTGGGAGGGGGAAATCATCGCCATCATCATCACTATCGATCCTCTCATCGAGAGGGGGTCAATCTCCATCAACATCTTCACTAGCACCATCTCCTCTCAAATCCTAGTTCATCTCTTGTATTCGATCTTGGTCCCAAAACCTCAGATTGGTACCTGTGGGTTGCTAGTAGTGTTGATTACTCCTTGTAGTTTTTGACAACTTATGATAGTGGGAAAGGCTCCCACTGACTTTGTATTAATAAGTTAAAAGGTAGGGGGTTAGAGTATCCAGATAGTTACAATTTACATGGTGAGGAGGGGGAGGTGTAGTAACACGTGTAACTAAGCAACTATTACAAGGAGTTACAAAGAGTTTGCTAGGGATAAAATGTATGGACCAAGCTCTTGGTTCGATCTATGAGCCAGCATGGCAAAGTACAGCTTGAATCTGTTCTTCCATGAGCCAAACGAGAGCTGAATCCCTCTAAAATGTTTATCATTTCTCTCCTTCCAAATCCCCCAAGCTGCCACCGCAAAGACTTGAAGAAACATTGGCCGAACCCATCTCTCTCTAGCAGCATGCAACATTCTCAGCCTGCAGTCATCATTCGGCCATTGGATCCCAAGGGCATCCCATCATCTCTGGCTGAAGGGGCAGTTAAAGAAGAGGTGCATGACGTCTTCCTCCAGAGGGTTTTAACAGAGCAGGCAAGCATAGTCATCATTCTGAATTTTGTAGTGTCATCTCCTCAACATGTTCCTAGTGTTTAACCGATCAGCCATGAGCAGCCATAAGAACACTTTCCGCTGCATTGTACATTTTGATTTCCAAATCCAATGGAAGGATTCTTCCACCTGCACTTGGCTAAAGCAATGAGCATAGAACTTTGCTGATTTGAAGTCACTCCCACACCAGACACAGGACCAGCTGTCCTTGTCATTGATGAGGGAAACCTCAAGTGTTTCAGCCCGCAATCCCGCCACTTCTTGCCACGCTTCCAGTGAAAGAGGAAGATGGAACACCTCCCCCAGTCTGTCAGAAGATAGCAGTTGTCTCACCAAGATGTCCAGTTCTTTGGCAAATGAGAAGGCTCTCAGGAAATTGTCCTGGAATATTTCATTTTCCACTCATCTTTCCAGAAGAGGACCGTGTCCCCCGTAGCCACATCCACCTTCGTGACACCTCTGTAGATATCCGAGAGTTGCATGAGATCCCTCCACCAAAACGATCCACAGGGCTCCGTGGCATGAGGTATTTGTCTGTATAATGAGTATTCCAGATCAAACTTACCCAAGGAACATCAAACTTGTTGTAGAACTTGTGGAGTTGTTTCAAAAACAGCCCCTGGTTCTAAACTTTAAGATCGATGATCCCTAAAGCCCCTTGTTCTTTGGACTGCACACCATTTTCCAGGCCGCAAGCGAGTTCCCTTTGTGACACTCATCAGTTTTCTTCACCCATAGACAGGACCTGCGCAGTTTATCAGGATGCTCGATAATCTTCAGGTTTATCTTGATTGAGCACATAGCTTAAATGGCCAGAGAGGTCACCACCGAATTCAGCAGCGTGAGTTTCGAGCCATGGTCCAACAGAGAGGCTGCTGCCTGTACTTTCTATTGGACTAGCGCCACTAGGGGCATCAAATCAGATACAGTCGGACGCGTGGTGCCCTCAGGTAGGCCAAGGTACATAAACGGCATCTGACCTATAGTACAACCAAAGACAGAAGCCAACACCATGGCATTTGCAGGTTCCAAATTGATCGGCAAAAGAGTGGACTTATGAAAGTTTATCTTGAGACCCACCGACTTGGCGTAGTCAACCAAAATATCTCTCAGCACTTGTGCCTTCATTGGGCAAACGGGGAAGACAGCAATCATATCATTGGCGTACTAGATGACGGGGTAATCATTATTTGGCGTAGGGATAGGCAATTGGATTAGCCCCAGCTGGCTAGCATAATTGATCGCCGACTGCAATAGGTCTGCTGCAAGGACGAAAATCAGTGGCGATAGTGGATCTCCTTGCCGTACACCACACATGCAGCCAACTGCTTCCCAGGGGTGCCATTAAGCAGCACCGCCAAACAACCCGAAGAAAAGATGCACTTGATCCACCCTAGCCATTTCTCATCAAAACCCATGTGGCGCATGATCTCTATCATCGGCTCATGCTAAATAGTATCACACGCCTTTGCAAAATCTAGCTTCAAGATACAACATGCTCTCCCCGAGGCTTGACATTGATGAATGTACTCGAAGGCCCAAGCCAAGCAGTCTTGGATCGATCTCCCCTTGAGAAAGCCATACTGGTTTTGGTGGATGATTTTCAGGATGATTTTCTGCAGACGATTAGCAAGTAATTTTGTTATAAGCTTCAGGAAACATTTAAGTAAGGTGATGGTCCTGTAGTCATTTGCAGTTTTAGGAGATTGGATCTTTGGGATGAGCGTGATGTAACCAGAATTGAGGCTCTGGAGATCTAAAGATCCATCATAGAAGTCTTTACAAAGCTTGTAAAAATCTTCTTTGATAATATGCCAACATGATTTTAGGAAGCAGCCATTGAATCCATCTAGGCCGGGGGCTCTGTCAGAGGGCATCTACTGAACAACCCTATCTATCTCCTCATGTGTGAATGGTTTGGTCAACTCATCTAGACCTTCTAATTTTTTAATGATTCTTGCCAGATCAAACTTCATTTCATATGACTCCGATTTACCCAATCTATCCCTATATGTCTCAAAGAGTTCCCTAGCTTTACCTGCATGATCAGACACCACAGTTCCATCTTGGATTTTTAGTGAGGCGATAGAGTTTTTACGATATCTCTCACTAGCCGCCGAATGGAAGAATTTGGTGTTATCACCACCACATTGGAACCAGCGAACAGTGTACCTCTTCTTCCAGTATTCCCGTTTATAACCGAGGAGGGTGACCAAATGTTCTTTAAGTATTCCTCTGAAGTTTGATTCAGGTAGAGTAAGAGGACTTTTATCCTCGATATCATCTAGCTCCAGCAGTGCCCAATTCGAGTTATCAATACACAGATTCGGGCGAGATTTTTGCTTGCTCCATTTCCTGAGAGCATACCTTAAGTTTTTGAGCTTTTTGCAGAGCAGTGCCACAGAGTTAGGCGCAAAGCAATACTTATCCCAGTTACTTCTTGTAGTTGATGCTAGTTGGTTTATCCGGTGGAAGATTATATTTTTAGATCCTTAATGATAATTAATACTCCTCTGATTATGATTATGATTATGATTATACTTTGTGAGTAGTTACGTTTGTTCCTAAGGACATGGGAGAAGTCTTGTTATAATTAATCATGTGAATTTGGTATTCGTTCGATATTTTGATGAGATGTATGTTGTCTATCCTCTAGTGGTGTTATGTGAACGTCGACTACATGACACTTCACCATTATTTGGGCCTAGGGGAAGGCATTGGGAAGTAATAAGTAGATGATGGGTTGCTAGAGTGACAGAAGCTTAAACCCTAGTTTATGCGTTTCTTCGTAAGGGCCTGATTTGGATCCATATGTTTCATGCTATGGTTAGGTTTACCTTAATACTTCTTTCGTAGTTGCGGATGCTTGCGAGGGGGGTTAATCATAAGTGGGAGGCTTGTCCAAGGAAGGGCAGCAGCCAAGCACCGGTCCACCCACATATCAAATTATCAAAGTAACGAACGTGAATAGTACGAGCATGATGAAAACTAGCTTGACAACAATTCCCATGTGTCCTCGGGAGCGCTTTGCATTATATAAGAGTTCGTTCAGGCTTTTACTTTGCAACAAAAAGGATTGGGCCACCTTGCTGCACCTTGTTTACTTTTATTACTTGTTACCTGTTATGAATATCTTATCACACAACTATCTGTTACCGATAATTTTAGTGCTTGCAGAGAATACCTTGCTGAAAACCGCTTGTCATTTCCTTCTTCTCCTTGTTGGGTTCGACACTCTTACTTATCAAAAGGACTACAATAGATCCCCTATACTTATGGGTCATCAACTACTCATTGATCTTCACTGATATCTTTTTGGAGTAGTTTTTCATTTACTCTCGTGCTTCACTTATATCCTATGAGTAAATGGTTGAATGAATTGAATACATAAATCTGAATTTATATATGTTTCATATGCTTATGCCATGGGGAGTAATGACTTCACATATAAGAAGTAGAGGTGTTAAATTTATTGAAAGTTAGCAAACATAGTATCGGTCACTTGAACAATTCATGCAAGAATATTGGAGGAAGAGAGATTTCACATATAAATATACTATCTTGGACATCTTCTATGATTGTGAGCTCCATTAATGATTTTCAAACTTGATAAAATTAGTTGAAGTTGGACAAGGAAGACAACATAATGAGTTATGTTTGGGTATATTTGTATAGAAGTTATATTGTTATGGATCCTCCAACATGTGGTGCTTCCTATTTAGAATCTTTTGCTAGCCAAAAATTTTGTACTAAGCGGGAATACTGCTTGTGCGTCCAAAATCCTTGAACAAAGTTTCTTCCATGAGTGTCCACCATATCTACCTATATGCGGTATTTACCTGCCGTTCCAAGTAAATTTGCATGTGCCAAACTCTAAACCTTCAAATAATAATCTGTTTTCTATGCCTGAATCGTTCATGTAGCGACTAGGGGATGTCAGTATCTTCCATGCTAGGTGGGTTATTCTCACGATGAGTGTTTATTCACTTATCATTCACGAGAGAGTGGCTGGTAATTGGGATGCAAAGTCCTATGATCAAAAGATCAAAAACAAAATCGCAAATAATTAAACAAAACTCCCCCAGGACTGTTGTTGGTGTGGACGGTACCCATTGTTTTGGACTAGCCATGAAGTGTGATTGTTGGTGGAGGGGGAGTAAAAACTTTACCTTTCTATTTGCGAACCGCCTATATGTGTCTAGTATGGAAGATATTGGGAACTCTCAGTCATTATGTTGACAATGAAATCATACCTCTCAAAATTATTTTCACCTCTGTTTTAAAAGCTTTGAGCTCTAGCACCTCTGCAAATCCCTGCTTCCCTCTGCGAAGGGCCTATCTTTTAGTTTTGTGCAAGAGTCAGTAGTATTGCTTCTCCTTCCAACCTACTCTTTAGTTGTCAAGCTCAAGTGATGGGGGACGATCTAAGCATATATGGCCATTCAAATATATTTGATCAGGAATTATTATTGTTGATAAATAAGTTGGGAGGCGAAACATTAAGCCCCTGTCTTTCTCTGTGTTTGATGGATGCTATTTGTTCTAAAAATATGCTTTGAGTGGTAGGAATCATGGAAGACTCTATGATAGTTGCGTATGTGGGATTTTCTAAATCAAAGCTCTTACATAGACACTTCCTGAAAATAAAATGAATTGCAATTGTTTGATGACTGAGAACCTAGTTTGTTAGTTTTCAAGAAAGTTTATGATCTATGCTTTAACATGTGAATAGCTTGTTTCTTGATAATGAGAAGTTTTATGAGATGAGCTACTGTTTATGATATATAATGATGCTAGAAAAAGTGATTGAAATTATCATTGATTAAACGTGTGCACTTGCTAGCATTCCACATCAAAAATTCTGTTTTTATCATTTACCTACTCGCGGACGAGCAGGAATTAAGCTTGGGGATGCTTGATACGTCTCCAACATATCTATAATTTTTTATTGTTCCATGCTATTATATTATTGTGACAGCCTGGTTTTTGCCCTCTCTTCTTTGCTTGATTTTCAGTTGAGTTGGTTTTGAAGTTGGAGTTTTGAATCATTTCATTTGGACTTAACCACTTGGGTACCCCTTGATTTTCACACAAGTGTTCCCTCTCCGCCTCACAACCACCATTTCACCCCTGGTCCAACCCAAAAATATTGGTTGGAATATTTTTCTTAAATGAAAAATATTCATTTTGACCTCCAAAACCCTAGCTAGCCCTTTCAGCTCCAAAGCAACCCTAATTTTTCTTGCCCCAAAAATCCTGAGAAAAATCCCAATTATTCTTTGGACCCTATGGCACCTTTCTGAGCAAAAATATTTCACCTCACTTTGGAATATTTTGGCTAGAGAAAATAAAGTCATTTCTGGACAGAAATGGTAGTTTCTACAGCAACTACCTTTTTACTAGCTCCATTGTAGCTGGGTTTTCCTGTGCCTATTTACCTTAGTAAGTGTAAGTTAAACCCCAAAGCTCAGCCCTTGACTCCTAGTGGTTTGACCACAGTAACTCTCCAAAGTTACTTACCAGTAACTTGTCAACAACACAAATTTATTTCCACTACACCTGGATCTTAGCCAAACCGCGGTAACAACTCAGTTTACTAAGGACTACACGCCAGACATCTGTTTTAGTGCGTAGGGTGGCATGATGTCACGGTTCACGCGGTGACCGCGTTCGTCCGAGCATGCTGGCATGCAATACGTGTGCTCTGCGCGCCGCCAGCGCTCTGTTGAGCATGTGCTCGCTGCCCAGCCGGCCAGAGCATGCCACACCTCGCCAGCATCCTCGTCTCCACCTCCATAACTCCCCCTGACGCTCGCCAACGCCGGAGTTCGCCACAGCGAGCACGGGCACGGTCCGGCCAACGGCACAGTGTGCGGCGCACTGTGCTTGTCGCTTTCCCCTGGCTCCTGTGCTCGTTCGCGCCCGCGCACAGTTCCTGTGTGACCTCCATCATCTTCTCCCTCTCTCTCGCTGCTGTCCCGAAGCCGAGCTCGCCGGCGATCCCCTCCGGATCATTTCCGCAGCTCCGCTCCCTCCCAAGCCAAGGCGACCCCTCCAGGGCCTCCGCCTCTCCTCCGTGAACCCAACCCACCCCGCTGGAGCCCCTAGAGCCGCCCCAAGTCGTCGTTGTCTTCATCTCCGGCAACCTCCGCCCTCTGCCTCCGCTGAAGAGGTCGATTCCGACGCCGTCCGGGCACCGCTAGCTACGCTACATGTACGGGCAGGTGCGCAAACATCTCCTCCGTCAATCCCTCCCTCTCGTTTGACTCCAAGAAGCCTCATCGTCGCCGTGTGCCCCGGTGAAGCGCCGCCTCCCTCTGTTTCCCTCTCCCCTCCCTCTGGTCTGACTAGCGGGGCCCGCTAGTCAGCCACTCTTACGTGCGCGAAGTGGTATGAGTGGTGGCGCCCTGGGTGTTTACGCT
>NC_041391.1:640189976-640265898 GCF_002162155.2 Triticum dicoccoides
TTTATTTATTCCAAATTCATTTAAAATCCAGGAAACTTCAAATGGCCATAACTTTTTATCTATAAGTCTAAATGCATTGATTCTTTTTGCATTGTGTTCTGTGTCCAAAAATCTAACAGCACCCAAAAGATGGGATTTTTCTTACTGTCTAGATTTTCTGGTAATTTTCAGAAGGTTTCTTGATGTTTTCTTTTTGTGGTTTTGATTATTTTCAGAAGAGACAGCTTGTCTTGAGGATCACCAGGAGCTTTGTGAACCTCATCAGCACTAAGGCAAGTCACAGCAACATTTTCATGGTGCCACTTCAATATTTTTTGATTTTCCTACTTGAACTTATGAATATTTATGCATTTTATTAGTTATATAATGAGTATATTCTGTTAGATGTTTGTTATGTTAAAATGCTTAAATTACAGAAAGTTTGAAGTGAATCTTGTTAGTAAGATAAGAAGAACTTAGTTACAAGTAATGAATAAAGGGTGTGGTCATGGAGTTTAATAATTAGTTTAATTATTATCTTTGCATGATGAAAAATGATGAGATTGCTAGAAATGATTCAGGTTTAAGTAAGAGGTAATCTTAACCAGAGTAGTAGCATGAGTTGATAATGGCTCCGTGGGAGCGTGGTTGATTCAGTTATTTGCATGGTTAAGTGATGCATAGTATGGCATTATGACACCGGTAATTTTCGCATTAAGTTGAACCTGATTAATAACTCAACTTGAATATGTTGTTGACCGGGTCATGGTGCCACTGAAACAAGTCTTTCCCAGTGCAACCACATTTGCCGGTACGGGACGGCCTTCATGCATTTCATTGTCGTGCCTCTGGACGGTGCCTCCATTTAGGGAAGGTTATGGGCGTGTTGTACCCTGGCCCGGTAGGCAAGCATAACCTTGTAAGCCCGTTGTTAAGTTATGTTTTGGTACCGGGTCCCAGAGTGGATCATGGCCACGATGGTGGTCGAGGTGTCTGGAGGTAGACACGGGGCCACCCAGGACTAGCCCGATGGGGACTGAGTCGAAATGGCCGGGAGAGTGTCATGACAATGAAATGGTTTCATCGGAATGTCGTTGGTCCACCTGAATGGGAGTGCGAGGCAATGGGTTCTGTAGTGTGGTTACAGTGTACTAACCTCTGCAGAGTGTTTTAATCTATTGATAGCCGAGTCCACGGTTACGGACACGCTCGAAAGTAGGGTATACCATGGGTCAACACTTAATAAAGTTTGCACACTAAGTTTGTACTAAGGATGGCAGTGAGGCCATCTGTTGAGCTGGATCATGAGTTGGTCGGGTGGTGATCGCCGTAAGGATCACAGGCCATGAGTTGGTAGGGTTGTGATCGCCGTAAGGATCACAAATGTGTTTTAGAGATTATTATGTTTGTGGTCTGCAAATGATCACGTCCGGTAAGCAAGTCTGTGGAATGAGTACTAGTTGAGCATAGTCACAGCATGTTGGATATATGGTTGCATTGTCGATTAAATGGTTAAATATCATGATATTGTTTGTCGTTATTTTGTGCTTGTTGTGAGCTTGCAAGTACATTCAATATACTGACCTGGCGTGTCATGCCAGATTTCAGGAAAGTCTCGTTGGGAAGGAGTGCTCTCCGAGTCTAGACCGTGTCCACATTGGTGTCCCTGTGCTATGGAGTCCCACTACGACATTGTTCCACTGCCGAGTAGTTGTCATGATCAAGGCCCCTTTATGTTCACTAAATAATGTACATATTGTTTAGCCGCACCGTGTTGTCTCAACATAGCCGGTCCCAAGCCCGGGTAAAGGAGGAGGGTTGTGATAGGCTTGGCGAGCCAACGTAAAAACTCAGCCACTCTTATGGAGATGAAACCCAAAAGTCAGCTTTGAGCCCTTATCTTTTTGCATTGGTGATGGATGAGGTCACAAGGGATATACAAGGAGATATCCCATGGTGTATGCTCTTTGCGGATGATGTGGTGCTAGTTGACGATAGTCGGGCGGGGGTAAATAGGAAGTTAGAGTTATGGAGACAAACCTTGGAATCGAAAGGGTTTAGGCTTAGTAGGACTAAAACCGAGTATATGATGTGTGGTTTCAGTACTACTAGGTGTGAGGAGGAGGAGGTTAGCCTTGATGGTCAGGTGGTACCTCGGAAGGACACCTTTCGGTATTTGGGGTCAATGCTGCAGGAGGATGGGGGTATTGATGAAGATGTGAACCATCGGATCAAAGCCGGATGGATGAAGTGGCGCCAAGCTTCTGGCATTCTCTGTGACAAGAGAGTGCCACAAAAGCTAAAAGGCAAGTTCTACAGGACGGCGGTTCAACCCGCAATGTTGTATGGCGCTGAGTGTTGGCCGACTAAAAGGCGACATGTTCAACAGTTAGGTGTGGCGGAGATGCGTATGTTGAGATGGATGTGTGGCCACACGAGGAAGGATCGAGTCCGGAATGATGATATACGAGATAGAGTTGGGGTAGCACCAATTGAAGAGAAGCTTGAACAACATCGTCTGAGATGGTTTGGGCATATCCAACGCAGGCCTCCAGAAGCTCCAGTGCATAGCGGATGGCTAAAGCGTGCGGAGAATGTCAAGAGAGGGCGGGGTAGACCGAATTTGACATGGGAGGAGTCCGTTAAGAGAGACCTGAAGGATTGGGGTATCACCGAAGAGCTAGCTATGGACAGGGGTGCATGGAAGCTTGCTATCCATGTGCTAGAGCCATGAGTTGGTTGCGAGATCTTATGGGTTTCACCTCTAGCCTACCCCAACTTGCTTGGGACTAAATGCTTTGTTGTTGTTGTTGTTATTGTTCAGCTGCACCGTGTGTGCCGCTTGGCCTCGCTAACTATTGTAATATAAATTACGCTCCGCTAGCATGAATAAAGCGGTTGTTTTTCTGTACCAAGTTGTTGTGTGTTTCCAGAAGACAAGGTCTCTGGGCTAGCAATGCAAGGTAAACTGGTCGCTCTGAGCTGGGGTGCCACAGCGCTTGGTATCAGAGCCGCACTGACTGTAGGCCACGCTAGACTAAGCCGAGTTAACTGGACGTTAGATACAAGTTGTAGCTGAGTGCCAGTAATAATTGTAGCTGGTTATTTTTATGCTAACTTGCTAATGGTTGTGAGTGTAGATGGCTCCGGTGCTGTATCCGTGCCAGTTGCAGCTGATGTCGTACATGTCACCGCATCTCCTTCGTAACGTGTGGCATCGGCTGTACCCTCACAGAGACGATCCAATCTATCGTGTGTACCGGGAGTGCCTAGCTGACTCAGTGTATGAGTATCACGCCGTGGTTACTCTGTGCGCTAGTTCTGATTCCAGCTCTTACACTCGTACCTCTCGAAGCGGCTACGCTTCTACTGCTTCTCAAGCTGTCCAGTTTGCTGCATTCGAGATACTTGTTGAGCTCCGCTACAATGAGGTCCGGATGCAGAACCACCCATGTTTCCATTACTATCCTTCTCTCCACGATAATGGTCGTGTCCGTTTCCCTGTCATTGATCCGGAGTATGATAGTGTAGCTAGCCACCTTTCTTGCTACATCACTGCTAGCTATCTTCTGATCTACGAGCTGGCTCGTGAGGTGAGTCGTGCCCGTACTGCCGTACTCTCTACTTTAGTCTCTGCTCGCTCAGCCACTACTCCACCATCTGTAGGATTTACTCCCTACGTTCCTGTCAGTTCTAGATCCCCTATTTCTCCGGTTACTCCTCCGAGTAGCTCGGGCACCGCGACTGTGAGTCCACTTAGTGCTCCTGCTGAGTAGGTTTCACTCCTCGCCATTCCTGTAGCCCCGATAATCCACCCTCCACCTGCCCCAGAGGGAGAGCCCTCGAGGCAGCGTCGTCGTGTCACTTTTAACCTGGAGGTCTCTGTTAACTCCGTGAGTTCTAGATCCGAGTCTGCTTCAGGGGAGGACCCCACAACACCAGCAGAGCAGCAGAACTTTCGAGTATTCGCAGTCGTCAGGATGGAGTATGGATGTAGTCATACGAGTCATGATGTTTCGTTTCATGTATGAGGGTAATTGGACCTGGCATGTTGTTATCTTTCATGAATGAGTCTATGTATAATTTTGTTGGACTTTATTTTAATCGCCGTATTTTCTTCGCCTTTTCGGTTTCACTTGGAATTTTTTTTGCTGGCTTCTCCCCAGTTTATGTTGAATACTTCTCATCTCGGTTGCGTTGACTTGGGGAAAATCATATTAGAATGACGCAGGGAGGCTACAGTAGCAACGTTCGCGAGGGTTCTCCTGTTCGGCGTTCCGCACGACAGGCAGGACAATCACCCGACCCGTACGTTCCACCATCGCCTCCACCGCTAAATCCGCCCTCCACCGAGAAAATTATGCATATGTTCGAGGAACAACGAAATAATGATCTGATGGAAATATTCAGAAGTATTCAAGCAATGGTTGGACAGAATGGAATCCAGCCCGTCCCTCACTCCAAGTTATCTGATTTTCAAAGGACTAAGCCTCCCAGTTTCAGTTAGGCCATTGATCCCTTGGATGCAGATGATTGGTTGAGAACTATGGAAAAGAAGCTTGAGGTTGCTCGAACTGATGAAGAGGATAAGGTTCCATTTGTTACACATTAACTGGAAAGCGCTGCTGCTATATGGTGGGAAAATGAAAAGGCCATAGGGACTGCTAATGAAGCAATTACCTCGTCAAGATTCAAGGAGCAATTCCGGAAATATCACATCCCTACGGGAATTATGAAGACTAAGCAGCGTGAATTTCTCGCGCTCCTCCAAGGAAGTCAGTCAGTAGGAGAATATTTGCAGAAATTCAATCACCTGCCACGTTACTCTCAATATGACGTGGCCACTGAAGAAAGGAAGATGGACATGTTTCTTGGTGGATTAAACCCACAACTTCGTTGTGCTCTCAGTGTGTTCGATTTCCCAGATTTCCAAACCCTGGTGAACAAGGCTTTCATTGCTGAAAGGGAACACAAGATTGTATCAGATAATAAGTCTGCCCATAACGATCACAAGCGCAAGTTTGAGCCCAAAAAGGAAATGCAACCAGTGCAGAAGGTTCGTACCTGACAGCCCACTCAGGTAGCATACCAGCCTAATTGGCAACAAAATGTTAACCAGGCCACCACCCAAGTCAAGAATGACGTGCTCAACCCAGTTCTGGAAAATCGCCTGCGCAACAATTCTTGTTACAGTTGTGGACAAACCGGACATTATGCCATACAGTGTCCCAAGAACAAACGGACCAATGTTATGTTCAAGCCACAAATCCATTATTTGGAGGCAGGTCCAAGTCAGCACGACGTCACGGGATACATTCATCACATTTCCGCCGACGAAGCCCAAGAAAATCCCGAAGTCGTCATTGGTATGTTCCCTATTAATAACATACCTGCGGTAATTTGATTTGACTCTGGGGCTTCCCACTCTTTTATTTCTTGGAGTTTTGTTGCCCAAAACAAATTTCCTTGTTCACTTTTGGGCAAGAATATGCTGGTACAAACCCCGGGATCTCTTATCAAAAGCAATCTAGTCTACCGCAATCTGGAAGTCATTATCAACGGGATCCGTTTTCCAACCTCTTTGATACTTATTGAGTCTGATAAGTTGGATGTTATCTTGGGTATGAATTGGCTGACTTAGTACCAAGTGTGCATAAATTTTGCGACCCGAGAAGTCAACTTGACCGGCCTAGAGGGACAAACTACAAAGTTTATTTCTCGTAGGAGCATGCCCTCCAAGGAAATGGTCTTTACAACAATAGCTGAAATGGAATTAATTCCGGTGGTTAGCGAGTTTTCTGATGTATTCCTAGAAGAACTGCCAGGCATGCCACCTGATCGAGAGCTTGAGTTTGCAATAGAACTTGTGTCCGGATGTCGTCATCCGAATTAGTGGAGCTAAAGAAACAGCTTAAATGAAATGCTCCAAAAAGGGTATATCCGCCCCAGTTCCTCACCATGGGGATCACCTGCTATTTTTGTGGACAAGAAAGATGGCGGCCTCCGTATGTGCGTGGACTACCGACAGTTGAATGATGTCACGATCAATAACAAATACCCTTTGCCAAGAATTGATGATTTGTTTGATCAGCTCAGTGGATCCAAGGTGTTCTCAAAGATTGATTTGCGGACTGGATATTATCAGCTCAAAACTAAAAAGGAGGATATTCCCAAGACCATATTCACCACTCGCTACGGTCTCTATGAATATACAGTCATGTCTTTTGGCCTCACCAACACCCCCGCCTTCTTCATGCACATGATGAATAAAGTATTCATGGATTTCCTCGATAAGTTCATGGTTGTCTTCATCGATGATATACTTATTTACTCAAGAAGTGAAGAAGAGCATAAGGAACACCTCCGAGCAGTGTTGCAACGACTCCGTGAGTACCAGTTATACGCCAAATTCAGTAAATGTGAGTTTTGGCTCAAGAAAGTTGGATTCCTCGGGCATGTGCTATCCGCTGAAGGTATAGCCGTGGACCCAAGCATGGTAAAAGATGTTCTCGACTGGTTGCCACCCGCCACTGTATCTCAGATCCGGAGTTTTCTTGGATTAGCCGGATACTACCGCCGTTTCATTGAAGGATTTTCAAAGATTGCTAAACCCATGATGGAGCTGCTCAAAAAGGATAAGAAGTTTGAATGGACTATGGATTGTGAAAACAAATTCACCGAGTTGAAGAAATGCTTGACAACTGCGCCAGTATTAACGCTTCCAGATATCTACCGCAGTTTTGACGTATACTCGACGCTTCCCGGCAAGGACTAGGATGCCTACTTATGCAAGATGGCAAGGTAGTAGCCTATGCCTCCCGGCAGCTACGACACCATGAAGGAAATTACCCCACTCATGATTTGGAAATTGCCGCGGTAGTTCATTGCGAGACACTACCTCAATGGAAAAAGGTGCCAAATTTTTACCGATCACAAAAGCCTCAAGTATATATTTACTCAGCCGGATTTAAAACTCCGTCAATGAAGATGGCTCAAGTTGGTCAAGAATTATGACCTTGGAATAAATTACCATCCGGGTAAGGCCAACGTGGTTGCCGATGCACTCAGTCGAAAGCCCGTCAGTTTAAATGTCATATTGGAATCTTTGCCTTCCGAACTTAAAGAAGAGATTCCTCAGCTCAACCTGGTCATAGTTGAGGCTGGCCTTGACAATATTCTGAAGGTTACCCCTACTCTTGAGGAAGAAATACGCAAAGCCCAGCCAGGCGATGCCGATCTGCAGAAACCTATCAAGTCTTCCAATTTTTCGAAGGATCAGTGCAGTACCCTCCGATTCAAGGGAAGGATTTGTGTGCCTAATCAAGCGGGTCTGAAGCAGAAAATTCTGTCAGAAGCCCACGAATCCTCGTATTCAGTCCACCCTGGTGGTACAAAAATGTATGAAGACCTTCGACAACTATTCCGGTGGGACGGAATGAAGAAAGACATTACTTATTTCATGGCTTGTTGCAACATATGCAACAAAGTAAAGGCAGAACATCAGAAACCAGCCGGACTTCTCCAACCGCTGCCAGTGTCACAATGGAAATGGGACGATGTTTGTATGGATTTCATCACAGGACTACCTAAGACCCGACGGGGCAATAATGTGATCTGGGTCATAGTGGATACATTAACCAAGGTGGCCCACTTCCTCCCAATCAAAATCTCATACCGAGTAGATGAGCTTGCGCGACTGTATGTATCTAGAATAATCAGTCTGCATGGAGTTCCCCGAACCATCACTTCTGACCGAGGTTCGCTTTTCACCTCCGCTTTTTGGTCTCGTCTCCATCAGGCCCTCGGGACGGAATTGAAATACAGTACCGCTTATCATCCTCAGACGGATGGGCGATAGAAAGGGTAAATCAGATACTCGAAGATATGCTCTGAGCCTATGCTTTGGCCCAAGGACTACAATGGGAAGATTGCTTGCCGTACGCCGAGTTCTCATATAACAATGGCTTCCAGACCAGTTTAAAGATGTCACCATATGAAGCTTTGTATGGCCGTAAGTGTCGCACTCCGTTAAATTGGTCTCAAAACAGAGATAGACGTATTTTCGGAACGGATCTCATGCTAGAAGCCGAAGAGCAAGTCAAGGAGATCCGAGACAGATTGCAATTGGCCAAATCGCGACAGAAAAGTTATTACGATGCAAAGCACCGACAGATCAGCTTTGAACCCGAAGAACATGTCTACCTTCAAGTCACGCCTATGAAAGGAATCAAGAGGTTTCAAACCCGTGGAAAATTGGCACCCAGGTTTATTGGTCCATTTCCCGTTATGACACGAGTAGATGCTGTGGCATATCAGTTGGAGTTGCCCCCTGAGCTGTCAGATGTGCACAACGTATTCCATGTTTCACAATTGCGACGGTGCATATCATTGCCCGAGAAAAAGACCGATTTAACAGAGATAGAGCTGGCAAAGGACTTAACCTATGAAAAGAGACCAGTGCAAATTTTGGATCAAATGGAAAGGGTCACTCGCAGTAAGGCACGAAAGTTTTACAAGGTCCACTGGATGCATCATACCGAGTCAGAATCAACCTGGGAATCGGAAGAATTTCTAAGGGCATGTTATCCAGAATGGTTTTCCCAAGCAACCGAATCTCGAGGACGAGATTCATTCTAAGTGGGGGAGGTTTGTGACAGCCTGGTTTTTGCCCTCTCTTCTTTCCTTGATTTTCAGTAGAGTTGGTTTTGAAGTTGAAATTTTGAATCATTTCATTTGGACTTAACCACTTGGGTACCCCTTGATTTTCACCCAAGTGTTCCCTCACCTCCTCACAACCACCAGTTCTCCCCTGGTCCAACCCAAAAATATTGGTTGGAATATTTTTCTTAAATAGAAAATATTCATTTTTCCCTCCAAAACCCTAGCTAACCCTTTGAGCTCCAAAGCAACCCTAATTTTTCATGTCCCAAAAATCTAGAGAAAAATCCCAATTATTCTTTGGACCCTAGGGCTCCTTTCTGAGCAAAAAATATTTCACCTCACTTTGGAATATTTTGGCTACAGAAAATAAAGTCATTTCTGGAAAGAAATGGTAGTTTCTACAGTAACTACCTTTTTACTAGCTCCATTGTAGATTGTTTTTCCTGTGCCTATTTACCTTAGTAAGTGTAAGTTAAACCCCTAAGCTCAGCCCTTGACTCCCAGTGGTTTGACCACAGTAACTCTCCAAAGTTACTGACCAGTAACTTGTCAGCAGCACAAATTTATTTCTACTGCACCTGGATCTTAGCCAAACCGCGGTAACAACTCAGTTTACTAAGGACTACACGCCAAAAATCTTTGTTAGTGTGTAGGGTGGCCTGATGTCATGGTTCACGCGGTGACCGCGTTCGTCCGAGCATGCTGGCATGCAATATGCGCGCTCTGCGTGCCGCCAGCGATCTATTGAACGCGTGCTTGCTTCCCAGCCAGCCAGAGCATGCCACGCCTCGCCACCATCCTCGTCTCCACCTCCATAACTCCCCTGATGCTCGCGTACGCCGGAGCTCGCCGCAGCGAGCATGGGCACGGTCCGGCCAACGGCACAGTGCGCAGCGCACTATGCTCATCGCTTTCCCCCTCGCTCCTATGCTCGTCCGCGCCCGTGCATAGTTCCTGCATGACCTTTGTCGTCTTCTCCCTCTCTCTCTGGCGCCGTTCATCGCCGGGCGCTATGGACAGGTGTCCTCCGGCGGAGCCCGAACCCTCCTCGCCGCCCGCCTATAAAAGCAGCCACTGATGTCTACTACACAACCTTCTTCTTGTAGACGTTGTTGGGCCTGCAAGTGCACAGGTTTGTAGGACAGTAGCAAATTTCCCTAAAGTGGATGACCTAAGGTTTATCAATCTGTAGGAGGCGTAGGATGAAGATGGTCTCTCTCAAACAACCCTGCAACCGAATAACAAAAAGTCTCTTGTGTCCCCAACACACCCAATACAATGGTAAATTGTATAGGTGCACTAGTTCGGCGAAGAGATGGTGATACAAGTGCAATATGGATGGTAGATATAGGTTTTTGTAATCTGAAATAATAAAAACAGCAAGGTAGCAAGCGGTAAAAGTGAGCGTAAACGGTATTGCAATGATAGGAAACAAGGCCTAGGGTTCATACTTTCACTAGTGTAAGTTCTCTCAACAATAATAACATAGATAGAACATATGACAATCCCTCAACATGCAACAAAGAGTCACTTCAAAGACACTAATAGCGGATAACAAACATAGAGATTATGGTCGGGTACGAAACCACCACAAAGTTATTCTTTAGGATCGATCTATAAAAGAGTTCGTACTAGAATAACACCTTAAGATACAAATCAACCAAAACCCTAATGTCACCTAGATACTCCATTGTCACCTCAAGTATCCGTGGGCATGATTATACGATATGCATCACACAATCTCAGATTCATCCAACCAACATAAAAGTACTTCAAAGAGTGCCCCAAAGTTTCTACCGGAGAGTCAAGAACGTGTGCCAACCCCTATGCATAGGTTCCCAAGTGTCACGAAACCCGCAAGTTGATCACCAAAACATACATCAATTGGATCAATAGAATAACCCATTGTCACCATGGTTATCCCATGCAAGACATACATAAGCTGTTCATAAAAGACTCAATCAAATAAGATAACTTCAAAGGGGAAACTCAATTCATCATAAGGGAGTAGAGGGGGAGAAACATCATAAGATCCAACTACAATAGCAAAGCTCGGGATACATCAAGATCGTGCCATAGATGAAACACGAGAGAGAACACGAGAGAGAGAGAGAGATCAAACACATAGCTACTGGTACATAACCTCAACCCCGAGGGTGAACTACTCCCTCCTCGTCATGGATAGCGCCGGGATGATGAAGATGGCCTCCGGTGATGGGATCCCCCTCCGGCAGGACGCCGGAACAGGGTTTCGATTGGTTTTTGGTGGATATAGAGGCTTGTGGCGGCGGAACTCCCGATCTATCTTCTGTTCTGGAAGTTTTAGGGTACGTAGGTATATATGGGTGCAGGGAGAATGTCGGTGGAGCTACGGGCGTCCCATGAGGTAGGGGGGTGCGCCCAGGGGGGAGGGTGTGCCCCTACCCTCGTGAGCACCTCCCGTATCTTCTGACGTGGGGTCCAAGTCCATCAGGTGGGTTTCCTTCCAAAAATAAATTCTCCAGTTGATTCCGTTCCGTTTTGACTCCGTCTGATATTCCTTTTCCTCGAAACACTAAAATAGGCATAAAACAGCAAATCTGGGCTGGGCCTCCGGTTAATAGGTTAGTCCCAAAAAATAATATAAAAGTGGATAATAAAGCCCAATATTGCCTAAAACAGTAGATAAAGTAGCATGGAGCAATCAAAAATTATAGATATGTTGGAGACGTATCAGCCACCCCCAGCCTCTTGGAGCACCCACAGCCACTCCCACTTCCTCCCCGAGCCAGTAGAAGCCGCAGCTCGGCCGGGCAGGCCACCGGCTGCTGTCCCGAAGCCGAGGTCGCTGGCGATCCCCTCCGGATCGTTCCCGCAGCTCCGGTCCCTCCCAAGCCAAGGCGACCCCCCCAGGGCCTCCGCCTCTCCTCCATGAAGCCAACCACTAGTAGAAAACGGAGCTTTAGCGCCGGTTCGTAAGGGCCTGTAGTGTCGGTTCCATAACCGGCACTAAAGGGTGGTCACTAAAGGACCCCCCCCCTTTAGTATCGGTTCGGCACGAACCGGCGCTAAAGTGCCACCACGTGGCGTGAGCTCGCGCCCCGTTATGGGGGACCTTTAGTACCGGTTCGTGTTACCAACCGGCACTAAAGGGTTTTTTTTGAATTTTTTTTGAAAATTTTGGGAAAAAATTTTGATTTTTTTTTCGATTTTTAATTTTTCTGAATTATTTGATGATTTAGTCTCTAATCACCTCTCTTAATTGCTCAAGTGTGGATCACTCATTCCGAATCATCTAACTTCCCGACCGGTCACCCATCCCTCTCACTACTCTAGCCCGAGCATGCTTAACTTTCGGGTTCTATTCTCCTTCGTTTCCGAGTCTGCACTTGTTGTTTGCTGACAATAGTAATATGTTAATCCTATTAACCCTCAGGAGTTTAGCTTGAGCATGAAGTCACACATTTCACCGTTTGAGTTTGAAACTATTATTCTAAAAAACAGTAATTATTTAGTGACGCTAATATTTCTTGAATAAGTTTGACCATAGCTTGACCACAGTTTGACCATAGTTTGACCAGATTTGACCAAAATTCAAAAAATTAAAATAATTATTTAGTAACACTAATATTCTTGAATAATTATGTAGTAACATTAATACTTCTTGAATAAGTAGTTTGACCAGATTTAACCAAATTTCTTTAAAAAAACTGAAATTATTTGACCATATCTTTTTTTCCTTTTGGAATTTGAGGATTCTAAATAATTCCAAATAGGCCGTAGGCTGTCTCCATCGGATGCGGATTTCCATGCTGAATTTTTTGATATATTATACGTTTTTTCCGACATCGTATGCAAAAGTTATAGCCGTTTTACATTTTCCCATCGGATGCAAAAATTGCCCTATAGTGCCGGTTTGTGGCACGAACCGGTACTATAGGTCAGACCCCTTTAGTACCGGTTCGTGGCACGAACCGGTACTAAAGGTCTAACCTTTAGTACCGGTTCGTGCCACGAACCGGTACTAAAGGTGATCGTGGGCCCCCGGCCTGACGCCAGCCTGCCACCACCCCTTTAGTACCGGTTCGTGCCACGAACCGGTACTAAAGGTTCAACACGAACCGGCATTAATGCAAATCCGTTCGAACCGGCACTAATGGTACCATTAGTACCAGGCCAAAATCAAACCGGCACTAATGTGCTTCACGTTTGACCCTTTTTCTAGTAGTGAACCCACCCCGCTGGAACCCCTGGAGCCACCCCAAGCCGCCGTCGTCTTCATCTCTGGCGACCTCCGCCCTCTGCCTCCACTGGAGAGGTCGATTCTGACACCGTCCGGTCACCGCTAGCTACGCTATGGGTACGGGAAGGTGCGCTCTCCTCCGTCGATCCCTCCCTCTCGTTTGACTCCAAGAAGCCTCATCGCCGGCGTGTGCTCCAGTGAAGCGCCACCTCCCTCTGTTTCCCTCTCCCCTCCCTCTGGCCTGACTAGCGAGGCCCGCTAGTCAGCCACTCATTACGCGCGCGAAGCGGTATGAGTGGTGGCGCCCCGGGTGTTTATGCTTTCGACGTCACCCCCCCTGTTTATTTATTTCAAATTCATTTAAAATCCAGGAAACTTCAAATGGCCATAACTTTCTATCTATAAGTCCAAATGCATTGATTCTTTTTGCATTGTGTTCTGTGTCCAAAAATCTAACAGCACCCAAAAGATGGGATTTTTTCTTGCTGTCTAGATTTTCTGGCAATTTTCAAAAGCTTTCTTGATGTTTTTTGTGGTTTTGATTATTTTCAGAAGAGCCAACTTGTCTTGAGGATCACTAGGAGCTTTGTGAACCTCATCAGCACTAAGGCAAGCCACAGCAACATTTTCATAGTGCCACTCAATATTTGTGATTTTCCTACTTGAACTTATGAATATTTATGCATTTAATTAGTTATATAATGAATATATTATGTTAGATGTTTGTTATGTTAAAATGCTTAAATTACAAAAAGTTTGAAGTGAATCTTGTTAGTAAGATAAGAAGAACTTAGTTACAAGTAATGAATAAAGGGTGTGGTCATGGAGTTTGATAATTAGTTTAATTATTATCTTTGCATGATGATGAGATTGCTAGAAATGATTCTGGTTTAAGTAAGGTGTGATCTTAACCAGAGTAGTAGCATGAGTTGATAATGGCTCCGTGGGAGCGTCGTTGATTCAGTTATTTGCATGGTTATGTGGTGCATGTGTTAAGTGATGCATAGTATGGCATTATGACACCTGTATTTTCACATTAAGTTGAACCTGATTTGTCGTGGTGGGTGCACGGCAGATGCCAAGGGATGGCTAAAGAGAGGAGGATACTCGAGGGCGCTGGTGGGCATGCGCGGGCGCGGGACGCCGGACATGACCAGGTTCGGGGCTCTCCGGAGAGATAACACCCCTAGTCCTGCCGAGTTTAGTTGGATGATCGATAGTACAATGTCGCTCCTGGAGCTGTATGGAGGAGGAAGGAAGCTGGTCAAGGCTTGGGCTGCTCCTTCTCCCCGGTGTTGCCGTTGGGTGGCTAGTCCTATGCTTGCTTGTGTTTCTCTCGTATTGTCTGTTGTCTTCTCTGCGTGCCCTGTAGGCGTGGATTCCTGGGGGGGTTTATAGATCAACCCACCTAGGGTTACAATGGTAATATGCCGAGTCGGTGGGTCCGTATTGTCGGTGTCCAGGATACCGGGCTGGGTCCCGCTTGTGGGCTTGTGGTTCGCCAGGTTCCCCTAGGTGCGGGCCCCGCGTGCCTAGGGGGACTGTGCGCCATCTTGTCGACCGTCAGGGCGTGGCCGAGTCGAGTCGTGTACAGTGCTCTCCGTCAGGCTGCCGCTTGTTGTCGTCGGCGGTGAGGGCGGGAGCACTGTTGCCACGCCAGCCCTGGTCAGCGGGTAGGTGAGGGGCACTGTTGCCACGCTCCGGCTGACCACAGGCATGGGTGGAAACACTGTAGTCTTGGTCATCGGTGGTTGAGGTCTCGTCCCATCATACGGCCTGGATGGGACGGGAGCTGACCCGTGGCGGGGTTGCCGTGGACGCCACTGGTGGGGTTGGCTTGCTGGGGAAGCCTTGGTTGCGCCGGGTTGAGTTGTCTTGCGCCAGTTGCTGTGGCCAGGTCGACGTACCTTGCCGGGTCAGAGAGTTTGGCCGGGTTGATGCTGCCCCGCTGTTTTTGAAAAGGATCCGGGTTTCGTTGCCTGCCTGGGGTTCATCCCCCCGACATGATTAATAACTCAACTTGAATATGTTGTTGACTGGGTCAAGGTGCCGCTGGAACGAGTCTTTCCCAGTGCAACCACATTTGCCGGTATGGGACGGCCTTAATGCGTTTCATTGTCGTGCCTCTGGACGGTGCCTCCATTTAGGGAAGGTTATGGGCGTGTTGTACCCTAGCCCGGTAGGCAAGCATAACCTTGTGAGCCCGTTGTTAAGTTAAGTTTTAGTACCGGGTCCTAGAGTGGATCGTGCCCACGACGGTGTTCGAGGTGTTTGGAGGTAGACACGGGGCCACCCAGGACTAGCCTGATGGGGACTGAGTCGGAATGGCCGGGAGAGTGTCATGACAATAAAATGGTTTCGTCGGAATGCCGTTGGTCCACCCGAATGGGAGTGCGAGGCCATGGGTTCCGTAGTGTGGGTATAGTGTACTAACCTCTGCAGAGTGTTTTAATCTATCGATAGCCGAGTCCACGGTTACTAACGCGCTCGAAAGTAGGGTACACCATGGGTCAACACTTAATAAAATTTGCACACTAAGTTTGTACTGAGGATGGCAGTGAGGCCATCGTGTTGAGCTGGACCATGAGTTGGTCGGGTGGTGATCACCGTAAGGATCACGGGCCATGAGTTGGTCGGGTTGTGATCGCCGTAAGGATCACAAATGTGTTTTAGAGATTATTATGTTTGTGGTCTAGAAATGATCACGTCCGGTAAGCAAGTCCGTGGAACGAGTACCAGTTGAGCATAGTCACAGCATGTTGGATATATGGTTGCATTGTCGATTAAATGGTTAAATATCATGATATTGTTTGTCATTATGTTTATGCTTGTTGTGAGCTTGCAAGTACATTATTTTTACTGACCTGACGTGTCATGCCAGATTTCAGGAAAGTCTCGTTGGGAAGGAGTGCTATCCGAGTCTAGACCGTGTCCACATCGGTGTCCCTGTGCTATGGAGTCCCTCTACGACGTTGTTCCGCTGCCGAGTAGTTGTCATGATCGAGGCCCCTTTATGTTCACTAAATAATGTAAATATTGTTCAGTCGCATCGTGTGTGCCGCTTGGCCTCGCTAACTGTTGTAATATAAACTACGCTCCGCTAGCATGAATAAAGCGGTTGTTTTTCTATACCAAGTTGTTGTGTGTTGCCAGAAGACAAGGTCTCTAGGCTGGAAATGCAGGGTAAACCGGTCGCTCTGAGCCGGGGTGCCACAATTATCCATCTTGGATGTTTTATATGCATAAATATGCTATCTCATATGATTTTTGGGACTAACCTATTAACCTAGAGCCCAGTGCCAGTTTCTGTTTTTTCCTTGTTTTTGAGTTTCTAAATAAGAAAAGGATTATCAAACGGAGTCCAAATGAACTAAAAATTTATAGTGATTTTTTATGGACCAGAAGAAGCCCCTAAAGCAAAAGAGTTAGGCCAGAAGAGTCCCAAGTCAACGACAAGGGTGGAGGGCGTGCCCACCCCCCTAGGGCGCCCCCCTGCCTTGTCGCTGACTCGTGGACCCCTCTGACATGAAACTGACGGAAAAAATCCCTATAAATCCAGAAATCCCCAGAAAGAAATCTAGATCGGGAGTTCCGCCACCGCAAGCCTCTATAGCCACGAAAAACCAATCGGGAGCCTGTTCCGGCAACCTGCCGGAGGGGGAAACCATCACTGGTGGCCATCTTCATCATCCTGGCGCTCTCCATGATGAGGAAGGAGTAGTTCACCCTTGGGGCTGAGGGTATGTACCAGTAGCTATGTGTTTGATCTCTCTCTCTCTCTGTCTCTCTCTCTCGTGTCCTTGATTTGGCATGATCTTGATGTACCGCAAGCTTTGTTATTATAGTTGGATCATATGGTGTTTCTCTCCTCTCTACCTTCTTGTGATGAATTGAGTCTTGCTCTTTGAGGTTTCATTATGTTGGATTGAGTATTGGTTTTGAGAACACTTGATGCATGTCTTGCGATGGGATATCTGTGGTGATAATGGGATGTTCTATTGATTCACTTGATGTATGTTTTGGTACTCAACTCGCGGATTCCCGAGGTGACATTGGGGTAATCTATGCATAGGGGTTGATGCACATTTTCATCTCTGATAGAAACTTTGGAGTGATTCTTTGTTGCACATTGAGGGGTTGTTATATGATCTAGTTATGCTATCATTGTTGAGAGAACTTACACTAGTGAAAGTATGAACCCCAGGCCTTGTTTTCAAGCATTAAAATACCGTTTTTGCACACTTCTACCACTCGCTACCTTGCTGTTTTTATATTTTCAGATTACAAAAACCTATATCTACTATCCATATTGCACGTGCATCACCATCTCTTCGCCGAACTAGTGCACCTATACAATTTACCATTATATTGGGTGTGGTGGGGACACAAGAGACTCTTTGTTATTTGGTTGCAGGGTTGTTTGAGAGAGACCATCTTCATCCTACGCCTCCCACGGATTGATAAAACTTAGGTCATTCACTTGAGGGAAATTTGCTACTGCCTACAAAACTCTGCACTTGGAGGCCTAACAACGTGTACAAGAAGAAAGGTTGTATAGTAGACATCACCCTCCGAGTTCAGCCGACAGCCCTTCACCTTTCAGCCATATCTTCCACATCCGGAGTCCGATTTTGATGTTCTTTAGATCGTTGAGTAGCTATTGACATCCCCCATCCATATAGATAGGTTCCAACATCATTTGAATCCATAAATTTTTTTACAATTTGGCATCTTTGCCTAGGCCCTCCACCATATCATCCACAAAACCACCATAGCTTTCCACAACCTAACCCATTTTGATCCACCACCGCCAGCGCCGCCTGAATCAGCTCAGGGCCGCATCAAATCGGGTCGCCACGGCCGTGACGGGCGTCATCAGCATGCAGCCCACCGCACCGGGCCACGCGTCGGCAACTCTGCCGCCAGATGTCTGCCACCACGTCGACGCGCCCTGCGCTCGGGCACCGCCGCCATCCCAAGCACTACAGCCCATGCCGGACGACTTCGAAGGGGAGTGAGAAACCCCGCCGCCGACAGGGCTCTTCCTGACGGCACGCACCGGTGGCTGCGAGGGGAGGGAGGCTGGCCTGGCGGCGGTGCTAGGGTTAGCCCCCCAGGTCGCTCGCGGGAGCGACGCGGGAGGGGGCGATGCTGGTTTGTTCAGTGTGAGCCTTTTAATGAAATGTATCGCGGCCGTTCACGGGAAGGATCTATCTAGATCATTAAGACCTCATCTTCTCTTAGATTTGGAAGAACTTTACCTTTATGCTTGTGTTTCTTTGATTGATCTTGTGTGCTTTTGGATCTCAACTATGTTGTTCTAGTAGATGTGTAATTGGGATGATGGTATTAGTTGTTGACTATACTAATCAGGCATGTGCGCGCTACATCATGAAATGGAGGTATTAGTTGTCGACTATACTAATCAGGCATGCAGTGTCCACACAATGGCTAAATTTCGTGTTTTGAGCCTTTTACCGAAGAAAATCGAGATCTGACTCTGGTTCAATTTTATTTTGAAATCTGACCCTTTTGCTACCTCTAGGGGTCCTGGCGGTTGGTATATGTAGGCTACCACCGCCAGGACTAGAGGTAGCTTAACGACGGGCGCCGTCATCCACCGCTATGAGTCCATGTGGCATAACGGCCCTACCGCCATAGGACACGGCGGTAGGACAGCTTAGGCTACCGCCACAGTCCGTGGCGGTAGGGTCGCGCAACGACGAATATGTTTCCCGTGTTGGTAGGGTACCACACCCTACCACCGTAGGGCACGACGGTAGGGTCGCATGCATGGCACCCCTTTCTATTTTGAGGAATTCGTTCCCCCCGACAGTAGGGTTCCACAGCCTACCGCCAAGCCCTCTGGCGGTAGGCTAGCTAAACCTACCGCCAAGCTACCTGGTGGTAGGGTGTCTGCCACTTTTTTCTACACAATACTTTGGTCCTCCTTTCAGTCACAAAAATATAAACAAAATAGCAAATTATGATGGTCTCCCACATTATAGATAGCACATTGTAGATAGCAAATTTTGATGGTCTCACACATTGTAGATAGCAAATAGGTTCAACATAATTTGAAAGTAGCAAAATGACATCGCCAACAAACCTTAAAGGAACCAAAATGACATCACTAACATAGCATACAAGTTCTTGCTCTAAACGACATCACCAACATGACCTATCACTTGCTCCTTCCCCTCTTAGCGGTACGCTCCTCGTTTCTCTTCGAGCAGCCTTCGCCAGACTTCTTCGTGCAAGGATGAGGAACCGGTTTCTGAAACGCGGATGGGCTGTAAACATCCACGTGTGGATGAGATCCCCTCCTCCCCTGGCTTGGTTGCATCGGTGGAGGCCCGTCATCGTCGTTGTACTCCTCCTCCTCCCCTTCCTCTTCCTCCCCCTCTTCCTCTTCCTCCTCCATTTCTTCTTCCTCTTCCTCCTGATCTTCTTCCTCTTGCTGCTCAACAACATGAGATGACGAGGCTCTGCCGGCGTGGCTCGATGAAGCTCCACCGGTGTGGCTCGATGAAGCGATGGCATGCATCGGCCCTCCATGAGCAGGATCATGGACGCTGGCCGCGCGAGCGCACCCAAGCATACCCACTAGCTTACGACAACGGGTCATGAATTTATGCAAAAGTAGACAACTGGAAACATAATAAGGATCAAATCAAGTGTGCCCAGGGTTCACGGCATCAAGCTTCTACAATGGTATAACATGGCTAAGGAAGCTCGGTGTTACATTCATCGTATCCCTCATCTTGGTGTTGGATTCAACGGTTCAGGCTTCATACAAAAGTGCGTTCGAGCCTTCAATAATGCTTCTGTTGAGCTCTGAAGCCTGCACATGTAAGCATTGTGTTAAAGGCCAAGTTTTCACTCAACCGCTCATAGCTAAAATTAAATGAGAACACCACTTACCACTCTATTCATCAGGGGCACATACTCCCTAAAATCACCTTCGAGATCTCTGAGCCGGCCACGTTATGCTTCGTCCTTGCTGTCATCTGCTACGTCTTGAGCTTGCGTTGGTTTTCCTTGAAGAGGAAAGGGTGATGCAGCAATAGTAGCGTAAGTATTTCCCTCAGTTTTTGAGAACCAAGGTATCAATCCAGTAGGAGGCTCCTCAAAAGTCCCACGCACCTACACAAACAAACAAGAACTCGCAACACACGCAATAAAGGGATTGTCAATCCCTTCACGGCCACTTGCAAAAGTGCGATCTGATAGAGATAATATGATAAGATAAATATATTTTTTGTATTTTATGATATAGATTGGAAAAGTAAAGGTGCAAATAAAAGTAGATTGAAAGCTTATATGATAAGAGATAGACCCGGGGGGCATAGGTTTCACTAGTGGCTTCTCTCAAGATAGTATAAGTATTACAGTGGGTGAACAAATTACTGTCGAGCAATAGCTAGAATAGAGAATAATTATGAGATTATCTAGGCATGATCATGTATATAGGCATCACATCCGTGACAAGTAGACCGACTCCTACCTGAATCTACTACTATTACTCCACACATCGACCGCTATCTAGCATGCATCTAGAGTATTAAGTTCATAAAGAACATAGTAACGCATTAAGAAAGATGACATGATATCGATGTAGAGGGATAAACTCATGCAACATGATATAAACCCCATCTTTTTATCCTCGATGGCAACAATACAATACGTGCCTTGCTACCCCTGCTGTCACTGGGAAAGGACACCGCAAGATTGAACCCAAAGCTAAGCACTTCTCCCATTGCAAGAAAGATGAATCTAGTAGGCCAAACCAAACTGCTAATTCGAAGAGACTTGCAAAGATAATTTAATCACACAAAAGAATTTAGAGGAGATTCAAATATTTCTCATAGATAAACTTGATCATAAACCCACAATTCATCGAATCTCGACAAACACACCGCAAAAAGAGTTACATCGAATAGATCTCCAAGAAGATCAAGGAGAACTTTGTATTGAGATTCAAAGAGAGAGAAGAAACCATCTAGCTAATACCTATGGACCCGAATGTCTGTGGTAAACTAATCACAACTCATCGGAGAGGCCTTGGAGATGATGTAGAGGCCCTCCATGGTCGATTCCCCCTCAGGAGGAGCACCGGGGAAGGCTCCAAGATGGGATCTCGCGGATACAGAAGGTTACGGAGGTGGAAATAGTTTTTCGTGGTCGCCTCTGATGTTTTCGGGGTACATGGGTATATGTAGGAGGAAGAAGTAGGTCAGTGGACGCCCAAGGGGCCCACGAGGGTGGGGGCGTGCCCACTTGTAGGGGGCGCCGGGCACCCTCATGGTCGCCTCCTTTGTTTCTTGACTTCCACTCCAATTCCTCTTGATCATGTTTGTTCCAAAAAGATCGCTCCCGAAGGTTTCATTCCGTTTGGACTTCGTTTGATATTCCTTTTCTTCAAAACACTGAAATAGGCAAACAAACAGCAATTCGGGCTGGGCCTCCGGTTAGTAGGTTAGTCCCAAAAATGATATAAAAGTGTAAAGTAAAGCCCATAAACATCCAAAACGGGTAATATAATATCATGGAACAATCAAAAATTATAGATACGTTGGAGAGGTATCAAGCATCCCCAAGCTTAATTCCTGCTCGTCCTCGAGTAGGTAAATGATAAAAACAGAATTTTTGATGTGGAATGCTACCTAGCATAATTTTCAATGTAATTTTCTTTATTGTTGCATCAATGTTCAGATACAAGTGATTCAAAATAAAAGTTCATATTGACATAAAAAATAGTAATAGTTCAAGCATACTAATCAAAGCAATCATGTCTTCTCAAAATAACATGGCTAAAGAAAGTTCATCCTTACAAAATCATATAGTTAGGTCATGCTTCATTTTCGTCACACAAAAATGCTCCCATATTGCACACCCCTGATGACAAGCCAAGAAATTGTTTTGTACTTAAATAATCTCAAACTTTTTCAACTTTGCAATACATGAGCGTGAGCCATGGATATAGCACTATGGGTGTAATAGAATATGATGATGGAGATTGTGTGGAGAAGACAAAAAAGGAGAAAGTCTCACATTGACGAGGATAATCAATGGGCTATGGAGATGCCCATCAATTGATGTCAACATGAGGAGTAGGGATTGCCATGCAACGGATGCACTAGAGCTATAAATGTATGAAAGCTCGACAAAAGAAACTAGTGGGTGTGCATCCAACTTGCTTGCTCACGAAGACCTAGGGCATTTTGAGGAAGCCCATCATAGGAATATACAAGCCAAGTTCTATAATAAAAAACTCCCACTAGTATATGAAACTGACAACATGAAAGACTTTCTATATGAAGAACATGGTGCTACTTTGAAGCACAAGTGTGGAAAAGGATAGTAACATTGCCCCTTTTTTATTTTCTTTTTTTCCTTTTTTTCTTTTTTTTGGGCCTTTCTTTTTTTTGCCCTTTTTTTCTTTGGCCTTTCTTTTTTTTGTTTTTGGCCTCCCCCCCTTTTTTAGGGACAATGCTCTAATAATGATGATCATCACACTTCTATTTATTTACAACTCAAAACTAGAACAAGATATGACTCTATATGAATGCCTCCGGCGGTGTACCGGGATGGGCAATGAATCAAGAGTGACATGTATGAAAAATTATGCATGGTGGCTTTGCCACAAATACGATGTCAACTACATGATCGTGCAAGGCAATATGACAATGATGATGTGTGTCATGATGATGAACGGAACGGTGGAAAGTTGCATGGCATTATATCTCGGAATGGCTATGGAAATGCCATAATAGGTAGGTATGGTGGTAGTTTTGAGGAAGATATAAGGAGGTTTATGTGTGATAGAGCGTATCGTATCACGGGGTTTCGATGCACCGGCGAAGTTTGCACCAACTCTCAAGGTGAGAAAGGGCAATGCACGGTACCGAAGAGGCTAGCAATGATGGAAGGGTGAGAGTGTGTATAATCCATGGACTCAACATTAGTCAAAAAGAACTCTTATACTTATTGCAAAAATCTACAAGTCATCAAAAACCAAGCACTACGCGCATGCTCCTAGGGGTATAGATTGGTAGGAAAAGACCATCGCTCGTCCCCGACCGCCACTCATATGGATGCACAATCTAAGAACACCTCATGTTTCAAATTTGTTACACAACTTTTACCATACGTGCATGCTACGGGACTTGCCAACTTCAACACAAGCATTCTTTAAATTCATAATCACCCAACTAGCATGACTCTAATATCACTACCTCCATATCTCAAAACAATTATCAAGTATCAAATTGATCATAGCATCCAATTCACTTCCTATGATAGTTTTTATTATACCCAACTTGGATGCCCATCATTCTAGGACCAATTTTATAACCATAGCAAATACCATGCTGTTCTAAGAGACTCTCAAAATAATATAAGTGAAGCATGAGAGATTAACAATTTATACAAAATTAAGCCAGCGCCGTGCTCTAAAAGATATAAGTGAAGCACTAGAGCAACAACTATCTATCTCAAAAGATATAAGTGAAGCACATAGAGTATTCTAATAAATTCCAATCAAGTGGGTTTCTCTCAAAAGGTGTGTAAAGCAACGATGATTGTGGTAAACTAAAAAGCAAACACTAATATCATACAAGTTTCTCCAAGCAAAACACATATCATGTGGCGAATAAAAATATAGCTCCAAGTAAAGTTACCGATAGACGAAGACGAAAGAGGGGATGCCTTCCGGGGAACCCCCAAGCTTAGGCTTTTGGTAATCCTTGAATATCTTGGGGTGCCTTGGGCATCCCCAGGCTTAGGCTTTCTCCACCCCTTATTCCATAGTCCATCAAATCTTTACCCAAAACTTGAAAACTTCACAACACAAAACTCAACAGGAAATCTCATTAGCTCCGTTAGTGCAAGAAAGAAAAACCACCACATAAGGTACTATAATGAACTCATTCTTTATTTATATTGGTGTTAAACCTACTGTATTCCAAGTTCTCTATGGTTCATAACACTTAATACTAGCCATAGAAGCATCAAAATAAGCAAACAACACACGAAAAACAGAATCGGTCAAAAACAGAACAGTCTGTAGCAATCTGTAACTCTCCAATACTTATGGAACTCTAAAAATCCTACCAGAATAGGAAGTCCTGGGCAATTTGTCTATTGATCTACAGCAAAAAGAATCAACACAAAAGCACGTTTCTGCGAATTGCTAAAATTATTTTCGTGCGCGCAAAGTTTCTGTTTTTCAGCAGAATCAAATTAACTATCACCATAGGTTATCCTATAGGTTCTACTTGGCACAAACACTAATTAAAACATGAAACACATCTAAACAGAAGGTAGATAAAATATTTATTACTAAACAGAAGCAAAAACTAAAAACTAAAATAAAATTGGGTTGCCTCCCAACTGGCGCTATCGTTTAACGCCCCTAGCTAGGCATGAAATCGACGATAGATCTCAGTAGTGCCATCTTTGGCACTCAATTCCTCAACAGAGCACTTATAATCTTTAGGGGATTCTCCTTTTTTAGCAATGATTAAACCCTTAGGCAAGAATTCAAGAAATTCATTTGTAGCAAAAGGTTCCTTAATGATAGAGAGACAATTGGGATGAACACTTATTGATTTGAGATCCGCGTTTCCCTTATTAGAAGATTCACCCTTATTTTTAGGAACATAAATGAATTTCGCAGTTTTGGTGGGTGGATTTTGAGTGTTTTTCACGGAAGAAAAGGCTGACCTTAAGTTGGTAATAATATCCTCAAATTTACCAATTCTCGTAGAATCTAGATCTATTCTTCCATTAACTATAGGTTCTTTCTCTTTAAAAAATTTCAAAGTAACTCCAACCCTAGATCCATAATAGGTAATTTGGTTATGAATCTTTTTATCTAGATTTTCAATTAACTCAATAGTGGCAACTTTATTTTCAATAATTTCAAGCCTTTGCATCACATGTTCTAGAGTCAAAATAGTCCCATTTACTAAGAGAGGAGGAGGAGGACCAAATAAATCTAACATGGCATTATAAGCATAAAAGGTATGGCTATCCAAAAAATTCCCTCCGGTAATGGTATCAAGAATGCATCTATTCCATGGAGTAATGCCCACATAAAAATTGCGAAGAAGAACGGAAATATAAAGCTTCATAGTAGATCTATTTTGAGCATTGCAAATTCTATGCCAAGCATCTTTTAGATTTTCTCCCTCCCTTTGCTTAAAATTAAGAATTTCATGTTCGGGAGTAATAGCGAGGATAGGAGGACTAGCCATAGCGACGAGCACACAAAAGACAAGCGAAAAAGAGAGGGGATTGGGAAAGAGAGGGCGAATAAAATGGCAAGGGTGAAGTGGGGGAGAGGAAAACGAGAGGCAAATGGCAAATAATGTAAGTACGAGGGAGATGAGTTTGTGATGGGTACTTGGTATGTCTTGACTTGAGTGAAGACCTCCCCGGCAACGGCGCCAAAAATCCTTCTTGCTACGTCTTGAGCTTGCGTTGGTTTTCCTTGAAGAGGAAAGGGTGATGCAGCAATAGTAGCATAAGTACTTCCCTCAGTTTTTGAGAACCAAGGTATCAATCCAGTAGGAGTGTCGGGGGGATGAACCCCGGGCAGGCAACGGAACCCGGATCCTCTTCAAAAATAGTGGGGCCCACATCGCCCCAAAAACCGGCGCGCGCCCGGCCAGGTCGCTCGACCCGGCAAGGCCTACAGCACGGCCAAACTCTCCGACCCGGCAAGGTACGTCGACCCGGACTCAGCAACTGGCGCAAGGCAGCCGAACCCGGCACGACCCTGGCTTCCCCAACAAGCCGACCCCACCCGTGGCATGCGTCGCAATCCAGCCACGGGTCATGCTCCCGTCCCATCCAGGCCGTATGATGGGATGAGACTTCAATCACTGATAACCAAGACAAAAGTGTTTCCACCCATGCCTATGGTCAGCCGGAGCATGGCAACAGTGCCCATTACCTACCCGCTGACCGGGGCTGGCGTGGCAACAGTGCTCCCGCCCTCACCGCTGACGATAGCAAGCGGCAAACCTGACGAAGAGCACTGTACACGACTCGACTCAGCCACGCCCTGACGATCGACAAGACGGTGCACAGTCCCCCTACGCACGCGGGGCCGCACCTAGGGGAACCCGGCGAACCACAAGCCCTCAAGCGGGACCAAGCCCGGTATCCCGTACACTGATACGTCTCCAACGTATCTATAATTTTTGATTGCGCCATGCTACTTTATCTACTGTTTTAGGCAATATTGGGCTTTATTATCCACTTCTATATTATTTTTGGGACTAACCTATTAACCGGAGGCCCAGCCCAGATTTGTTGTTTTATGCCTATTTCAGTGTTTCGAGGAAAAGGAATATCAGACGGAGTCAAAACGGAACGAAATCAACTGGAGAAGTTAATTTTGGAAGGAAACCAACCAGATGGGCTTGGAGTGCACGTTAGGGGATCCCCGGGCTGCCCACGAGGGTGGGGGCGCGCCCCTCCCCCCTGGGCGCGCCCCCCTACCTCGTGAGCCCCCTGGAGGTCCACCGACGTAACCTTTTCACCCATATATACCTACGTACCCTAAAACTTCCAGAACAGAAAATAGATCGGGAGTTCCGCCGCCGCAAGCCTCTGTAGCCACCAAAACCAATCGAGACCCCGTTCCGGCACCCTGCCGGAGGGGGATCCCATCACCGGTGCCCATCTTCATCATCCCAGTGCTATCCATGACGAGGAGGGAGTAGTTCACCCTCGGGGCTGAGGGTATGTACCAGTAGCTATGTGTTTGATCTCTCTCTCGTGTTCCATCTATGGAACGATCTTGATGTATCCCGAGCTTTGCTATTGTAGTTGGATCTTATGATGTTTCTTCCCCTCTACTCTCTTGTGATGAATTGAGTTTCCCCTTTTGAAGTTATCTTATTGGATTGAGTCTTTTATGAACAATTGATGTATGTCTTGCGTGGGATAACCGTGGTGACAATGGGTTATTCTATTGATCCACTTGATGTATGTTTTGGTGATCAACTTGCGGGTTTCGTGACATTGGGAACCTATGCATAGGGGTTGGCACACGTTCTTGACTCTCCGGTAGAAACTTTGGGGCACTCTTTGAAGTACTTTTATGTTGGTTGGATGAATCTGAGATTGTGTGATGCATATCGTATAATCATGCCCACGGATACTTGACGTGACAATGGAGTATCTAGGTGACATTAGGGTTTTGGTTGATTTGTATCTTAATGTCTTATTCTAGTACGAACTCTTTTATAGATTGATCCGAAAGAATAGCTTTGTGGTGGTTTCGTACCCGACCATAATCTCTACGTTTGTTCTCCGCTATTAGTGTCTTTGGAGTGACTCTTTCTTGCATGTTGAGGGATTGTCATATGTTCTATCTATGTTATTATTGTTGAGAGAATTTGCACTAGTGAAAGTATGAACCCTAGGCCTTGTTTCCTATCATTGCAATACCGTTTACGCTCACTTTTACCGCTTGTTACCTTGCTGTTTTTATTATTTCAGATTACAAAAATATATATCTACTATCTATTTTGCACTTGTATCACCATCTCTTTGCCGAACTAGTGCACCTATACAATTTGCCATTGTATTGGGTGTGTTGGGGACACAAGAGACTTTTTGTTATTTGGTTGCAGGGTTGTTTGAGAGAGACCATCTTCATCCTACGCCTCCTATGGATTGATAAACCTTAGGTCATCCACTTGAGGGAAATTTGCTACTGTCCTACAAACCTGTGCACTTGCAGGCCCAACAACGTCTACAAGAAGAAGGTTGTGTAGTAGACATCAGACACCGACAATACGGACCCACCGACTCGGCATATTACCATTGTAACCCTGGGTGGGTTGATCTATAAAACCCCCCTGGAACACACGCCTACAGGGAGAGAGAAGTGTGTGAGATATACAAGAGGAAAACGAGCAGCCATAGGACTAGCCACCAAACCGCAACACCGGAGAGAAGGAGCAGCCCAAGCCTTGGCCAGCTACCTTCCTCCTCATACAGCTCCAGGAGCAACATTGTACTATCGATCATCCAACTACACTCGGCAGGACTAGGGGTATTATCTCTCCGGAGAGCCCCGAACCTGGGTATGTCTGGCGTCCCACGCCCGCTCATGCCAACCTTGCCTCTGGAGCCCACCAGCGCCCTCGAGCCTCCTCCTCTCTTTAGCCATCCCTTCACATCTTTCGTGCACCCACCACGACAAGGAGGCTCATCAAAAGTCCCACGCACCTACACAAAAAAACAAGTACTCGCAACCAACGCAACAAAGGGGTTGTCAATCCCTTCACGGCCACTTGCGAAAGTGAGACCTGATAGAGATAATATGGTAAGATAAATATATTTCTGGTATTTTATGATATAGATTGGAAAAGTAAAGATGCAAATAAAAGTAGGTTGAAAGCTTATATGATAAGAGATAGACCCGGGGGCCATAGGTTTCACTAGTGGCTTCTCTCAAGATAGCATAAGTATTACGGTAGGACTAGGGGTATTATCTCTCCGAAGAGCCCCGGACCTGGGTATGTCCGGCGTCCCACGCCCGCTCATGCCAACCTCGCCTCTGGAGCCCAACAACGCCCTCGAGCCTCCTCCTCTCTTTAGCCATCCCTTGGCATCTGCAGTGCGCCCACCACGACAGTTGGCGCCCACCGTGGGGTAGCTCAAGGAGCTGGCCGAGAGCATGCTTCAGACTGGGCCCTTCTCTTACACTGACAAGTCCGTCGCGCTAGCGGACAACGTCGTCGGCGTGCTTGCCGCCTCCTTCGCCGTGCTACGCATCTCCGATGCGTTCGTGGCCGACGAGTTCCCCAGTGAGGTGCTTAGCTACTCCGACTCTCCGCTTTCCCTCGGTGGTGGCACTGCCGGCGGGGTTATGGACGTCCATGTGGTGGTTTACGTCACTGGAGACGGCGCCTCCTCCTCGTCGAGCAAGACGAGGAAGGCCGCGGAAGCCAGGGCCGCTGCGGAATGGACCGAGCCGTCCGATCCGCTACGCGCCATGATGGAAAGCCTCCGCATCCCGATCAGCACCGACGTCGATAACACCAACGTCGTTGAGGCCCGATCTCAGCTCGAAGAAAGGCGCCAGCAAATGCTGGACCTGTCCGAGACGCTTGCCGCCACCAAGCGTCGCCTAGAGGCCGCTCAGATGGAGCACGACGGCGCCCATGGATTCGCGCCCGCCGCGGCCGAGCCAAGCTGGGTCACTGATGTGCGCACCCGGGGAGGAGCGATCGGCCGGGCCCTCGGCGCCGTCCGAACCGTCTACAAGACCCCAGCGAAGAACAAGCGCGCTGCCGAGGCTGCCGTGGTTGGCCTCGACCAGCTCACGGGTGAGGAGCTGAAAGAGCGCGTCGGGCAGATGCACGAGCTCCTCCACGCCGCCAACACCCAGCAGGATCGCCTCCACCAGCTCGCCAAGCCGGCGGGGTCCAGCTCCGCCCGCCTTGGCGGACCCGGCGAACTTCTGCACACGGCTTCCTCGCCGCCTGGGAGGCGCACTCTGGCCAAGCCCGGACTCGGCGCAACCCGGCCACCACCGCCGCCAACGTCCTGGGCAAAGAGCCCGTAGTGGAGACTCAGCGCGGACCCGGCCAGCATGGCCGGCGTCCGGCTCCCATCGACCCGGCCCCTCGGGGCCTGGCCACCAGTCGACTCGGCCCGCGCGCCATCGATGACGCCGACGCTCGCCACCGCCTCGATCAGCTCACTCGCTCCTTGGAGGTGGAGAAGAGCGGCGCTATCGGGCCGGCCTACTTCGAACCATGCATCCGCGAGGAGCCCTTCCCCAAAGGGTTCATGCTTCCCCGCGACACCCCCAAGTACAACGGGACCGTGAAGCCAGAAGACTGTCTCACCGACTACACCACGGCCATTGGCATCACCGGTGCCAATCATCGTCTCGTCATGCGCTACGCACCGCTCATGCTCCAGGGGTCGGCCTGCACGTGGTTGAACAATTTGCCGATGGGCAGCATCAACGCGTGGGTCGACTTCGAGGAGGCCTTTGTCCGCAACTTCACGGGGACCTACAAGCGACCCGGCCGCCCTAGCCAGCTCACCATGTGTGTGCAAGGGCAGACGGAGACGTGCCGCAACTACCTCGCACGCGGGACCGAGCTCCAAAACAGCTGCGAGGGCGTCCATGAAGTCTAGGCGATCCAGTACTTCATCAGCGGGTGCCGAGACGGCACCCTCCTCAAGCACAAGCTCTTACGCTCCGAGCCGGCCACCATGGCCGCGCTCATGGTGACGGCGGACAAGTATGCCAACGCCGACTCCGCCATGAAGATCCAGGTGGCGCTGGATGAAGCCGGCAAGGCAAAGCCGGTTCCTCCCCCGAAGCCGGCCGGCGAAAGTAGCCAGCAGCAGCATCACCAGAACAACAAGCACAAGGCCGACCAGCCGGCGTAGCGTCACGACAACTGGCTCGTCGCGGCCGCCGAACCCGCGGCGGACCCGACGGCGAAGCGCCGACAGACCGGCAAGATGGCGTGGCAACCCGCCATGAGTTTCGAAGAGATGCTCGACACCCCATGCAAGCACCATAGCGGTGCAAGACCCTCCACGCACACGCTTCGGCAGTGCGCCATGACCAAGGGCATCATGGGGGGAGACGTCCCGCCACCTCCGGCTCCGGCTCCAGCTCCAAGCGTAGGACAGCCGCCTCCGCCTCCACCGCCGGCCCCCGCTGGCGGCGCGATGCGGAACGACGCCTACCCGGACCAGAACGCAGCCTACATTGTCTTCATCAGCCTCGGCGACGACAAGCGCAGCGAGTGACTTCTTCGGCAGGAGGTGAACACCGTTGTCCCGGCCAAGCCGGATTTCATGCACTGGTCGGATTGCCCGATCACCTGGACCTGGGAGGATCACCCGGCAATCATGCCGAGTCCGGGTGGATACGCCCTCGTCCTCAACCCCACCATCATCGCGCGGCGCACATGCAAGTTCTCCCGATTCCTCATCGACGGCGGCAACAGCATCAACATCCTCTACCACGACACGATGACCAAGCTCGGCCTCAAGGCCGAGGACCTGGAGCCGACCCGGACAATCTTCCACGGCATCATGCCCGGCCTCTCCTGCTCCCCCATTGGCCGGGTCCGGCTCAATGTCCTGTTCGGCGACAGCAGCCACTTCCGACGTGAACCGAACTGGTGCGCGTATCACGCACTCCTGGGCCGGCCCGCGCTCGCCAAGTTCATGGCGGTTCCCCACTACGCGTACCTGAAGATGAAGATGTCGGGTCCCAAGGGCCTGATCACTAGGCTTGGGCGTTCGGTAGAAACCAAAAGTTCGGTTTTTACCATTCGGTTTTTTATTGAATTTGGTTTGCTAAACAGGAAACCAAAAATGGCAGTGCAAATTAGGTAACCGATATTTCGGTTGACCAAAAATTTCGGTTCGGTTTCGGTATATACCGATGTACCGAGACTCACAATAGTTGGCTTTGCGCTTTTGCCTTTCAGACTCACGCATGGCCTCTTATATAGATGGTTTACTGCCTACTTCTCCTTGAACAAACAAGGTGGGACTAAACATGATTGTGTTGCCAGCCGGTCGCTCCGCATTATACTACCAAGAAGCCCACTAAGTCAACTCAACAAAATAAAAAGGAAGCCCACAGACTCATGCGGTCACATGGCTGAGCTTTCCTTGGGGCTTGGGCCTTGCATGCATGTTGGTTGTAGCCTTGTAGGGCTTGCACGCATGTGGTCGCGTAGCAGCACGCGGGCTAGGTTGCATGCACAGCACAGCGACGTAAACTGGCTGGAAGACATACGTACGCACTGTTCGGTTTCTATTCCGGTTAACCAAAAACAAAACCAAACCTACCGAACCTAATTCGGTTAGTGAGTGTAGAAACTGAATTTTTATACACAATTGATAAAAACCGAAAATTCGGTTTTTCCAGTTACGGTTTCGGTTCGGTGTTCGGTTCATCAGTTTTTATGCCCACCCCTACTGATCACGACGACCGGCGATTACCGCAAGTCCTGGAGTGTGCCTGAGACGGCGCCAAGTTGGCCGAGTCGCTGGTCATTGCCGAGGAACGGCGCCAGCTCGACCGGATCGTCGCCCTGGCAGGTGAGGCCTCCGCTGCGTAGATCCCAACCCCGGACCCGGCCGATGAGGCTGCCTTCAAGCCCTCCAAGGAGACCAAGAAAGTGAATCTCAACCCAGAAGACCCCAGCTGCAGCAAGTACATTGTCGTAGGCGCCCGCCTCGACAGCAAATAGGAAGGTGAGCTCGTCGACTTCCTTCGTGAGAATCGGGATATCTTTGCATGGACCCCCAAGGACATGACGAGTATCCCGAGGAAGTAAGCCGAGCACAAACTTCGCGTCCGTAAGGACGCCAAGCCTGTCCGTCAACCCCTACGATGATTTTTCGAAGAGAAGAGAAGAACCATTGGTGAAGAGGTCGCCAAGCTTTTGGCGGCCGGCTTCATAATGGAAGTGTTTCACCCCGAATGGCTGGCCAATCCAGTCCTTGTCCTGAAGAAGAACAACACCTGGCGCATGTGTATCGACTACACCAGCCTTAACAAGGCATGTCCCAAGGATCCGTTCGCTCTCCCTCGATCGACCAAGTCATCGACTCGACCGTCGGGTGCGAGCTCCTATCCTTCCTGGACGCTTACTCCGGCTGGACCCGACCAATGCCCTGAAGACATCCTTCATCACGCCCTTTGGGGCATATTGCTACATCACCATGTCGTTCGGCTTGAAGAACGCCGGGCGCCACCTTCCAGCGCTGCATGCAGAAATGCCTGCTGCCGCAACTCGGCCGCAATATCCACATGTACGTGGATGACATCATGGTGAAGACCAAGCAGTACCTCACACTCCTCGACGATTTGAAGGAAACATTCGCCAACCTCCGTGAATACAAGATCAAGCTTAACCCAGAAAAATGTGTCTTCGGCGTCCCCGCCGGAAAGCTACTCGGCTTCCTCGTCTCGGAATGCGTCATTGAGGCGAACCTGGAGAAGAAGGCCATTGCCGGTGTCAAAACTGGCGGATCTCTGGTAGGGGGTCCCGAACTGTGCGTCTAGGCGGATGGTAATAGGAGACAAGGGACACGATGTTTTTACCCAGGTTCGGGCCCTCTTGGTGGAGGTAACACCCTACTCCTGCTTGATTAATATTGATGAAATGGGTAGTACAAGAGTAGATCTACCACGAGATCGAGGAGGCTAAACCCTAGAAGCTAGCCTATGGTATGTTTGTTGTCCCTCCTACGGACTAAAACCCTCCGGTTTATATAGACACCGGAGAGGGCTAGGGTTACACAGAGTCGGTTACAATGGTAGGAGATCTACATATCCGTATCGCCAAGCTTGCCTTCCACGCGAAGCAAAGTCCCATCCGGACACGGGACGAAGTCTTCAATCTTGTATCTTCATATTCTTGGAGTCCGGCCAAAGATGATAGTTCGGCTATCCGGACACCCCCTTGTCCAGGACTCCCTCAGTAGCCCCTGAACCAGGCTTGAATGACGACGAGTCCGGCGCGCATATTGTCTTCGGCATTGCAAGGCGGGTTCCTCCTCCAAATAATTCATAGAAGATCTTGAACACCAGGATAGTGTCCGGCTTTGCAAAATAAGTTTCACATACCACCGTAGAGAGAATAATATTTACACAAGTTCAATTTGCTAACGTATTTCGTGGCACGACGTCACACCACGGCCAAGCCTTTATTCGAATTGTTTTTATTGTTCCACCTCAGCGCGTTTAGCGAAGCGGTTTCCTTGGCACGTCTTGTCAAAGCAGAGATCGTGTCCCCTTATTCCGGGATTCTCATCAATACGGGCGTGGGTAACCCAACCGCGCCCGTTGGCACGCCCCTCTATCGAAGGCGAGTCCCAAACGGTCACGGGGAGGGCTCTTGGTATTCAACCTCTTTATAACGAGACCAAGGCCTATTCCTTTCTTTCAATCTCAATCGAATCCGCCCCTCGCCTCGAGTTCCAACACCCAAGGCTCTAGATTCAGGCGCTTCGGACCTTCGACAATGTCCGGCTCCAACCTGCAAGGCCGGTGGATGCCTTCTTCCGTCACGGAAGAAGATGTGCTAAAGCTGAGAGACGCCAGGTATCTAACCGGCGAAGTTTCGCATAGGCTGCCTGCCCAAGGGCAAGTTATTCCTACCCCCGAGCCCGGTGAGAGCGTGGTGTTCGTGTCTCACTTCCGTCGGGGTTTAGGTTTCCCGACGGACCCCTTCATGAGGGGGCTCATGTTTTATTATGGGCTGGAGTTCCACGACTTGGATCCGGAGTCCATCCTCCACATCTCATCATTCATTGTTGTATGTGAAGCCTTCCTCCGCACTACCCCTCACTTCGGATTGTGGCTCAAGACCTTCAATGTGGAGCCGAAGATGATCGATGGGCAGCAAGCAGAGTGCAGAGGGGCTGTTATAAGCAAGAGTGCCGACGCTACCTGGCCCGAGGGCTCTTTTCAAGAGGAGCTTGGTTTGTGGCAACAGGAGTGGTTCTACATCACCGCTCCCAGGGGCACCAGATGGGTGGCGCCACCTGCCTTTCATTCGGGCCCTCCACAACGGCTGGTGTCATGGGTCAACAAAGGGCTTTACTGGGGGCCATCCATGGACGTACCTCTATTGCAAGGCCGTATTCGAGACCTCCAAGAGAGGGAGATCAATCTGGTTGTAGTGGCGCAGGTCATGCTTATTCGGCGCCTTCTGCCCTGCAAACGTCGCCCCTCCGCCTATGAGAATTCAATCCGGAGGGACCGCGAGCTCTCCAACACTTCACGGGTGCGACGCCCGTGGAGATGTATAAACTGTTCTTCGGATCACAAGAGATGTGTCCGGACTTGACCGAGGACGCAGGTCTGAGCTGCAATCGCCTGGATACTGAAGTAAGTAGTCCTATGCCCGGACACGCTATCCGTACATTTATCATAAACTTGCCCTTTAAAGAGCTGTCCCTTGAACAGGAATGGATAGAAAAAGCAAAACTAATAAGGTGTCCGGCCCCCCTCCCTGAGACCACGCCAGATCCTGTGTTGACCAAGATGCTGGAGGCTGCGCCTTTGGAAGAGGGCAAAGGGGGGAACAGGAAAGCTACTGCCTTCGCTAAGGAGGCTCTCAAGAAAGGGGGGATCGAGAATCCCTCCCTCCAGGGGGAGAAGAGGACCGCTTCTGAAGATCCGGAGGCCAAGGCCTCAAAGCGGGGGAAGAAATCTTCACCAGAGGGTCCTGCGCTGGGAGAAGCCCCGGCCGCACTATTTCCCCAAGGAAATCAGCCCTCTAGCGAGCCATAAGTAGAAAGGGGAGTTTTGTAATAAGGGGCATCCCTGTTTTTATTTCTGAAGATAAACGAAGTTTTTACATTGTAGTTCGGCTCTCAGCCCTTCTCAGCAGAGCTCATCTTCAGGGGATCTTCGTCCGGAGACGATGGAGAGCGAAACGCCTCCATCTGCCGCACCGTCAGGCGAGGCGACGACCCTGAGGTGTCGTCGCGGAGGGTTTCCCCAAGTCCGGCGGGGCCGGAAGGTTCAGCACCAGCTGGTGTACGGTCGGAGGAGCTGAAGGATCTGCTCGGGCGAGCATCTATCTCAGAAGATCATCGTACGTTAATGGGTACGATGATTGAAAGGATTTCATCCGCTGAGAGCGGATTGCATGAAGCCGTCAGAAGTTTACTGACGGGGTTTGAGGTAAGCAAAAATGATATACCTTCTGACAGTTTTGCATATTGAATGCGCCCTGTATAGATAGTAGCCCCTGAGACTCGGTATGTTGTCAAAGGTGACAGCGTGCCGAGGATCATAATCTCAGTTGTAAGATGTCGCCCTTCCTATATAGGTGGTAGAGCGCTCGGTGGCTAGCCGGACTGATGGATTTGTCAAACTGAAGCGGCAACTTGACATTGCGGATGCGGACATCACGCTGGTCAATAAGCGACTTGACGAGTCACAAGGTATGTGGCTTCTCCGCGGACACCGGTAAGGGAGCTTGATGCCCGTGCCTTACGACATGTATGCTTAATGCAGATGGTGCCGCTGCTATGGAGGACCTTCGGGCGGAGCTTGCCCGAGCCAAGGAGCAAGCCAGAAAAAGTAATGTGGCTGCCTTGAAGGCGGCCGAAGAGATAAAAGCCGAACAGGCTGCTTACTGCCGAAGCAGGGAGGAAATGGCCGAGATGGCCGTGAAGCTGAAGAATGCTACCGACCGCTGCGAGTTTCTTGAAAAAGAATGCCGAGCGGAGCAAGAGGACCTGAAGAAGGCCACCGCCGAAGCCAAGGATGCCCGCTCCGCGGTGAGAGCTATAAAGGAGGAGCTACATCAAGTCGGGGATATCACGGCTGGAAAGCCCTTTCTGCTGTGTAGGAAGTTCACGGATCCGAAGTATGCTCAGTTGGGCCAGCTATGGGGTGCAGAGGATGCTTATCTGGATTTCACGGCGAGTGCCGCAGACGCGGTCGCACACTTCCGAGGCCAAAAGGATCACGGAATGAAGAGCTTTTTTGGTTGCAGTTTCATAGTCCAGAGCGTCCACTTCCATTAACCGATCGGTTAGCCGAATGGGCTGAGCTGAATAGGTTGTCCGGACTTGCCATGAAGGATGTCGTGTCTCATTTGTGGCCGAAAAGGCCCGAGCCGAAGAGTTATTTTGGCTTGGTGCAGCAGTTCCTTGATGCGGTGCCGCATATCAATGCGATGAAACGGTCGGCATGCATAGAGGGTGCACAGATGGCTGTTGCCCATGTCAAAACATACTGGGCAGAGATGAAGGCCACCGATGTTGCATCCCAAGATTCGGACAGAAGCGGAGTACCTGCCGAGCACTATTTTGAAGAAGTCCTGTAGGGTGCTCGTTTAATAGAGACGCAGTGCTCAAAAAATGTTATGTTCAAATGACATGTACTATTTGTGAAACCATGTTTCAAATATAATATAAGGGCTTTTTATACTTGTGCGTTCAAGTATTGAAATACCTCCTGTGCGGCCGTTAAATGAATATGTGTATATAACCTGAAAGATGGCAGTCTTCGGCTTCAGCCCCCACGCACATAGTGCGGGGGTGTTTGCAAAAAAAGCACGTTTTCACACTTAATCCAACTTCTTGGTCCTGTGAAGGAGGTGATAGCGTAGCAAGCTAGGCAACTGGACTATAATGCTTTATCACTTTCACTTAGCCATAGGAGTTCGATGGTGGGGCTACTATATAGCCTCTGGGGGCACCGCGCTCTACGAATTCGGGGCGCGTATGTGCCTGACCGGGAAACGGTCCTTCGTTAAAGCAGAGGAATTCTAATCATTTCGGTGGTCGATCGAGTGGTTGACCAGTCTCTCGCTATATCATGACAGTCAGTTTTCGGCTTTCTCTAGTGAGGTGCTCACCTGGACGAACTGGGGCACAATCGCAGTAGTTCTCCTGGTGCCGCATTAGCCGATAGAGCGGAACGTGAGGCAGCAAAACACAGGAGCCGGGCAAACCCAACATTTGACCAAAGACATGATTCGGAGCTGATGCATATAAGGCCTAACTCGAGACGCTGAACACTCCCTAAGGTATTCGGTCTTTATGAAAATGGGCAGAACAATGCCCTAAGCCCCTAATGTCCAGGTACGAGCAAAAATTTCTGACGCGGCCGATGCCAAAACGCCAGCCTCCTCCTCGGTTATAGTAAGAAACCGGGGGATGTGCATCAACAAGAGACAGTAAGAAAGGTTTACGCAGGGTCTTAATCTGAAAAGAATCCTTGCAATGGGTCCCTACTGCACGTCTGCGCCTGTGTCTCCGTTGTGCCGTATCCTGGACGGGTGTAGCACGGTGTTCATCTGTAAAAGAGAAGAACTTAGTTGTAAAAAGGATCGTGCGAAGAATGTATAAACAGAGTATAATTCAAAAAATGAATGAAATGGAGCTTTATTGTCTCTTATTGTACATGCATGCAGCCCCTTGTAAGGGGGTACGCGGCTAGTAAGCCCCTTGTTTATTTATGCCGGACTCGCCTAACCGTGTCCGGGATATGAATGACCTATTTAGGTGCTTTGATCAGCAAAGCCGGATTAGTGTGTGGCTGTCAAGGCAGTCTCACTTTCTTCCGTATTCAAGGAACACTCAAAGTTTCCTTTTAATGAGATGATGCCATGTGGACCGGGCATTTTAAGTGTAAGAGATGCATAATGCGGTATTGCGTTAAAGTGGGCGAAAGCTTCGCGTCCCAATAGTGCTTGATAGCTACTTTTAAATGGGGCGATGTGGAAGACTAACTTTTCGCGAGGAAGTTGTCGGATGAGCCGAACACAACTTCTAGTGGTAGAGAGCCGGTACAATGGGCATATGGGCCTGGCATCACTCCATTAAAGGAAGTGTTGCTATGGCACATTTTGGTTGGGTCTATCCCCATTCTGCGGTTTGTGTCCTGATATAGCAGGTTTAGATCACTGTTGCCGTCCATTAGGACTTCTGTAAATTGTAGTCCATCGATTATAGGATCTAATATCAAAGCAGTCCATCCTGTGTTCCGGATACTTCCGGAGTAATCCTGATGGTCGAAAGTGATTGGTTTTGACATCCAGTGTCGGGACTCCGCTGGGGTGGACCGTGCGGTGCGTACTTTAAAGGACGCCGCTCTACTTTTTCCTGTTGTCACTTGAAGTGAGTTTACTGTTTTGACCTCTTGTGGGAAATTCCTTTGTTTTTCGGTGCTCTTCTTGTGGGGTTCATCATCGTCCTCACTTGGTGTGTCGAGTCCCTTGTGTTCGGCATTAAGTCGGCAGGACTGTTTGAAGACCCAACAATCTCTGTGGGTGTGGTTTGCAGGCTTCCCGGAGGTACTGTGGATTTGGCATATCTTGTCCAAGATTTTGTTTAGGTTGGATAGCTCGTCGCTGTTGTCCTTGAGAGGAAGTTTTTTGTTGTTCTGTCGGGAGCTTTTGAATCTGGCGTTGACTATCGTGCTCTTTGGACCATTTCCCTTAGTCCGGCACTGGTCCTTGCTGCATCATGGTTTCCCATTTCCATCCCTGACCTCGGATGTACTTGGGTCACTGGTGCTGCATCTTGCCAGCCAGCTATCCTCTCCCGTGCAAAAGCAGGTCATGAGGCTTGTTAGTGCGGCCATTATTCTTGGCTTTTCCTAGCCGAGGTGTCTGGCGAGCCATTCATCTCAGACGTTATGTTTGAAGGCTGCTAAGGCTTCGGCGTCCAGACAGTCGACTATTTGGTTCTTTTTGGTGATGAACCTATTCCAGAATTTGCGGGCTGACTCTTCGGGCTGTTGAGTTATGTGACTTAAATCGTCTGCATCCGGAGGGCGGACATAAGTCCCCTGAAAATTCGCCCGAAACGCATCCTCGAGCTCTTCCCAACTTCCAATGGTATTTTCTGGGAGGCTTTTGAGCCAATGTCGGGCTGGCCCTTTAAGCTTGAGTGGTAAGTATTTTATGGCATGGAGGTCATCTCCTCTAGCCATATGTATGTGCAGGATGTAATCCTCAATCTAGACTCCAGGGTCTATTGTTCCGTCATATGCCTCTATGTTTACGGGCTTGAATCCCGCTGGAAATTCATGATCCATCACCTCATCGGTGAAACATAGGGGGTGTGCGGCGCCCCTATATTTGGGTGTGCCGTGATGTTCGAATACTCGATGTGTTGTATTGCTTTCTAGATCTTGCTTTCTTGGCCCATAGATGGACCTGACCGGGCCATCCTTTTTGTGAGGATCCTTATGTGGATCGCGTGCCGGCTTATGTGCGGCGCCGCTTGCCGCTCTTTGTTTGTCATGTGGTCGTCTATCCGACCGGGCGGCCTCTTTGTTCTTTGATTGTGGGGGCTCTACGGCCTCCTCGTCAAATTCGGGCAGTAGTTTGCGCTTCAGGTAGCTCTTTGTTTGGCGACTATCGCCGTATTTGTCTGCGGTCTTGAGTACTTTGCTCCATCTCATTCTGAGTACGTCTTCCGCTGTTTTGAGCTTCTGCTTCTGCTTCTTAAGACTTCGTGCAGTGTCGACGAGCCTTTTGTGGAGGTTCTTCTGCCCCAACGATGTGTCCGGCGTGAGATCGTCCGGACTGTTGTTTTCGCCGGGGATGAATTGTTTATCCAATTTATCCTGTTCGGATGGTTGCTCGGGGGCGTGTTCGTCATCCACCGGTTCGCCCTGCTCTATGGCTGGGTCTGTATGGGTGCTGTCGTTGTCGAGGCGGGACTTTGAGCGGCGCTTACATCGCCGTTTTGACTGTTTTTCGAGGGGATTATCCTTCGCAGCGTCCCGTTGCTCCTCGTTATCGCTTCCTTTAGGTGTATCCACCATATATACATCATGAGTTGAGGTGGCCTTCCAGTGCCCTGTAAGCACTGGTTCTTGGTTGTCTCCGGCATCGTCGTCCATACCGTCGATGTCTTCGGAGTCGAAGTCTAGCATGTCGGTTAAGTCATCGACAGTGGCTACGAAGTGGGTGGTGGGTGGGCTTTGAATTTCTTCGTCGTCCGCATCCCAACCGTCCTGACCATAATCCGGCCAGGGCTCTCCTGATAAAGAGAGACACTTTAGCAAATTCGGGATGTCGCCGAAAGGCGAGTGCTGAAAGATGTCCGCAACGGTGAACTCCATGATCGGCGCCCAATCGGGTTCGATTGGCAGGGGCGCGGAAGGTTCGGGGTCCGCAGAGGAGTCCAGCACCTTGGAGTCACGAGCTTCACAAGGGACAGGGTTAGTATTCGGCTCTATCGCCATAAAGGTAACAGCCCCCAAGGCAGTGTCTAGCCACCCATCCTCGATCGGCGCAGTCGGCTCCGAGCTAAGGGTCGAAGTGGACTCTTGCGCGGCCTCCAGGGCACTATCCGGCGGCAGAGCCAAATCATGCCCATCGTGACAGTGCGGCGTGCTCGACTGTGGCTCGAATCCGTTGAAGAGCAAGTCTCCGCGGATGTCAGCCATATAGTTCAAACTTCCAAATCTGACCTGATGGCCAGGCGCGTAGCTTTCGATCTGCTCCAGATGTCCAAGTGAATTGGCCCGCAGTGCATAGCCGCCGAATACAAAGATCTGTCCGGGGAGAAAAGTCTCACCCTGGACCGCGTCTTTGTTGATGATCAAAGGAGCCATCGGGCCTATAGGTGACGACACAGAGGAACTCTCAATGAAAGCACAAATGTCGGTGTAAAAACCGGCAGATCTCGGGTAGGGGGTCCCGAACTGTGCGTCTAGGCGGATGGTAACAGGAGACAAGGGACACGATGTTTTTACCCAGGTTCGGGCCCTCTCGGTGGAGGTAAAACCCTACTCCCGCTTGATTAATATTGATGATATGGGTAGTACAAGAGTAGATCTACCACGAGATCGAGGAGGCTAAACCCTAGAAGCTAGCCTATGGTATGATTGTTGTCCCTCCTACGGACTAAAACCCTCCGGTTTATATAGACACCGGAGAGGGCTAGGGTTACACAGAGTCGGTTACAATGGTAGGAGATCTACATATCCGTATCGCCAAGCTTGCCTTCCACGCCAAGGAAATTCCCATCCGGACACGGGACGAAGTCTGCAATCTTGTATCTTCATAGTCTTGGAGTCCGGCCAAAGATGATAGTTTGGCTATCCGGACACCCCCTAGTCCAGGACTCCCTCAGCCATCGAGCGCATGCGCAAGACGGCTCGGCTGCGCGACGTCCAGAAGTTCACCGGGTGCTTGGCCTTGGTCAGCCAGTTTCTAAGCCGGCTGGGCGGGTGTCGGTGTCAAAACCGGCGGATCTCGGGTAGGGGGTCCCGATCTGTTACACAGAGTACATAGTCCGGCTGTCCGGATACCCCCTAATCCAGGACTCCCTCAGTAGCCCCTGAACCAGGCTTCAATGACGATGAGTCCGGCACGCGGTATTGTCTTCGGCATTGCAAGGCGGGTTTCTTCTCCAAATACTCCAAAGTAGTCATCGAACACTTAAATCATGTCCGGATCCACAAAATGATCTTTACACACCGCTGTAGAGAGAATGATATTTCACAAATGCAATCTGCTGAAAACTTATTCTGATCACGTGACATGTTATTATGGTCGGATCATTATTCAAACTATTTTCCCACAACCAGCTACAGTGCATATTGCGAGGCGGTTTCTTTGACACATCTAGTCAAAGTAGAGATTGTGTCCCCATATCACGGGATTCTCATCAATACGGGTATGGGTAATCTAACCGCTCCATCAATCGTGGCGCTTGGGAAACAAGCGATTCCCAACGGGCAAGTGGGGAGGCGCACCGCTTTCAGCGCTCCTATAAAGGGATAAGATTTCCTCATTTTTACCCACGCGTTCTTCCTCCTTCGCCCACTCTTGCCCCCTCGAGCTCCAACGCCCAAGCCCAAGTCTCCCCCGCACGGCTAAACATGTCCGGAGCAGGAGGCAAGTGGCTGGCTTCCACCGTCCAGGAGAAGCACATCACAAATCTTTGGGCGGCCGGATACTTGGCCGCGGACATAGCGCACCGGCTACCGGACGCCGGGCAGGTCATTCTGACCCCAGAGCCCCACGAGAGGGTCGTATTCATCACCCACTCCGTTCGTGGACTGGGATTTCCACTCCATCCCTTCATCCGCAGGCTCATGTTCTACTATGGGCTAGATTTCCATGATCTAGCCCCGAATTTTGTCCTCAACATCTCGGCGTTCATCATCATATGCGAGGCCTTCCTCCGCATCCGGCCTCACTTTGGCCTATGGCTGCAAACCTTCTGCGTGAAGTCGAAGGTTGTAAGCGGCCAACAAGCGGAGTGCAGAGGGGCCATGGTGGGCAGAATGCCTAATGTCACATGGCTCGATGGCTCCTTTGCGGAAACCGTGAAAGGATGGCAATCAGGGTGGTTCTACATCACCGAACCGCGCGGCGCCAACTGGGCAGCGGCCCCCGAGTTCCGATCCGGAGCCCCCATGCGGCTGACCTCCTGGGAAAAGAAGGGCATGTCCTGTGGCGATTCTACGGAGCTAACCGGACTCCAGACATGCATCAAAAGCATGAAGGACAAGAACATCAAGCTTGTCAACGTGATCCAGGTCATGCTCGTTCGCCGGATCCTGCCCTACCAAAGGCGGGCAGTCAATCTGTGGGAGTTCGTTCCGGCCGAACATCAGACGCTCTGGAAGCTCTATGACATGACCCACAAAGGCGCATTGAAGGTGATGTTCAAGGCCTCCTAAGTTCCTCCTCCCACATCCAAGGACCGCGGGCTTCACACCGTGCGGGCTCCTATTCAGGTGAGTTCTTAGACTACCACCGGACTCGGTTCTTCCCAATATATTCCTGGGAGAGCCTTAAGTAGTTATGCATGTTTGCTTCAGGATTATGTGGAGACAGGGGAGCAGGTTTACTGTCCGGCTCTGTTGCCAGAAGGCCCAGCTGATGCTCTCCTGACGGAGATGCTGGTCCCGGCACCGTACAAGGCGCCGGACAAGAAGGCCGAGAAGAAGGCTCCGGGGACCCAAAAGGGTCTCCGACGTAAGGTTGTGCCAGAAGCCTCGTCCGAAGACGACGAGGCGGACTCCTACCACGAAGGGGGGAGGAAGAAGAAGAAGACGCCCCATCCGAAAAGGATGAGGGACCAGGGGGCTGGAAAAGGCCCTCGGCGCAAGGCCGTCATACCCCTGTCGTCTGATGACGACGAGACAGATTCCTCCCGCGGAGACGGGGGAATCAAGAAGAAATTCCACCTCCCCGCACTGGGGGGAGAAGAAGAGAAAAGCCGCCTCGGAGGGGGAGGCTGGGGCGTCCAAGAAGGGGAAGGTACCCCTTCTGGACTACTCCGCCACGGCCGCTCATAGTGAGGAAGGGTGGCTGCCCAGGGGGAAGCCCCCAGTGCGATCGTAAGTGTCCGCACTCCATCATAACTTCACTCTATAGCTTTTGTCTAACGCCGAACATATGTGCAGTCCGGCCAGGGCTCACCCCGAAGTGTCTTCCTCCGGGTCCCTGAGTGATTCGGAGATCAATTCGCTTCCGACAACCACTACTCCTCAACCCGCGGATGACACGGTGGTGTTGTCCCAAAGGCTCCCAGAGCGGGGGGAGGTGACTCTGGAGACGTCCCGAGGCGGGGTCCCAGACGTCGGACACGCGGGGTTCAAGATCCCCGCGGATCGTGTCGATGAGAGCCACAATAGGCTAACCGAAGAGCACCGTACTCTTATGAGTTCGGTGATTCGGAAGGTTACGTCCGCCAAGAGCAGACTAACCGAAGCTTGCACCAGCCTCTTGACAGGCTTTGAGGTAAGTAATAAATATGTGTAAGATTACCACCCGATAGGTAGTAGCCCTGATACTATGTTTGGTGTTTGGAAAGAAAAACCAAATGGAGGGTCAATAATAATCCGCAGGAGTCTAACAACAAATATTTATGTGTATAAGCAGGCTGTGCTGCTTGCTGCTCCTGCCCGTACTGCCGAGGTTGCCGACCTGAAGCGGGACCTGGAGTAGGCGCAGGGAGAGCTCGACCTCACGAGGAGGCAGCTCGAAGATAACAAGCGTAAGTGATTCCCCTCTCTTATGTATTTGAGGATAGACCAAACTGGCTAGTCTAACGCCAAAGCGTCGTGACTGTGAAACAGGGGCCACCGCCGAAGTGGCGTCCCTGAAGAAAGCTATGTCCGAGGCCGAAGACAAAGCGGCCTTGGAATGCAAAGAGCGCGAAAAGCAAAGTGCTAGAGTGGGCGAGGTATAACAAGAGCTCCAGGACCTCGGCAAGAAGTGCGAGTCCGTGGAGCATGAGCTGAAGGTGAAAGAGGCCGAGCTTGCGAAGGCCCTTGTAAATTTTAAAGACGCCAAGGCCGAAGCCGAGAAAGCACAACAGGAGATCCAAGAGGCCAAAAAGATAGCAGCGGGTAAGAAGTTCTTTATGCAAAGCAAATATGTGGAGGAGGCGTTTCTTTTACTTACTCGAATTTGGAGCTCTCCAGGGGCATTTGCAGATCTACCACGCAACGTATCAGACTCTGCGGAGTTCTAGCGTGCCCAGGAGGGGAGCTCAACAGAGAAGCTGCTCTGGTCCCAGTATGCTAGGGCCGAACATCCGATGCCTCTGAGCGACCAACTAAAGCAGTTGGTCGAACTCCACAGGGCGGCCGAACTGGCTATGAAAGGCTTCGTAGTCTGGATGTGGCCTGGTGAGCTCCTGCCCAGTAGCTGCTTTGGCCTGACCAAGCGGATGGTGGATGCCTGCCCGCGGCTTGAAGTGATCAAGCGATCCGTTTGCATCGAGGGTGCCCGCCGGTCCTTTGCCCGCGTCAAGGTGCATTGGGGCAAGCTGGATGCGGAGAAGCTGGTCAAGGATGGGCCACCGGAGGGCAAGGCGCATCGCCATCCCGAGATGTACTATGATGGCGTGATGAAGGGTGCTCGTCTCGTCGCCGATGAGTGTACCAAGGACGCCATTTTAGAATGAATTCACTTCTTCATGTTTGTAATTTAAAGACGAAGTTACTTGCGCTATGTAGCGCTTTTGTTATTTAAAATATTACCTTTTGTGCGGTTGTTTATAAAATTCTGAAAGTAGGCCAGTCGTCGGCTTCCGCCCCGACGTAACTAGTACTGGGGTGTTCGTGGAAAACCCGGACACTCTTTTTCCAAATGTTTGGTCCATTAAGGAGGTGTCCGGCACAGCAAACAAGGCAATCGGACTATGCGGCTTTATAACTTTCACTTAGGCATAGAAGTCTACAATTTTAAATTTCGGTGAAGCCCCTAGAATCCGGAAGGCCGAATTGGGGCGCTATATATGCCTGGATCGGACGAAGCCGATTTATCGCCTAAAGTGGAAAATCTTTAAGGATTTTAAGACCTCTCGAACAGCGACCAGCTCTTGCCACATCATGCCGGTCAGTTTTCGGCTTTCTCTACTAAGGTGCTCGTCCGGATGAACCGGAACACAATTGCAGTAGTTCTCCCTATGCTACCTTAGCCGATATAACGGAACGTAAGGCACCAAAACAAGGGAGCCGGGCTATCCCAACTGTAGACCCAAGACATGATTCGGAGCTGATGCATATAATGCTATAAGTTCGGCGTGCCGCACTGTTGAAAGTGTTTGGACTTTATTTGCCATATTACGGGGCACCATGAGAAGCCCCTGGCAAACTGACCGCACCAAGGTGTACGGATGCAATATCAAATAAACATTTATAAGAGAAAAAATGCTCAAATAGGAATAATAAGTTGACGCTATATATAATCTCCCATTAACGAAAAATACGTTTAAGCATATGTTTACAATGGATGCATTAAGCGGAGACAAAATAGGACTATTTGACATGTCCTATCCAGGGGCAGGTTGTGTACAGATAGATAAAGCAGGTATAATGATCGTAAATAGATTCCACCTGGGTATTTCATTTTGTGGACAACGTCTGTTGCCTCCTTGGATGTCTCTCCCATATAAGTCCGGCAATTCGGCTCTTCTGAGGATGCTGCACAAACGTGGTGTCTTGAAAGGTAAGAGGGAAAGAGTATGAAGGTATTTGGCGGTTACCCGCACTATTGACTGAGTCGTTGATGCGCGTCCGCCTGTGCCCATGGTATATTGAGTGCGTAATTGTGTATGCGTGGCACGAATGCTGCTTTAAAGGGTCTTGAGCGGAGGCCGGACTGCTAATCATGCTCTTGGCATTCCTGATGATCCTATTGCGGGGTGCTCCGGATTCGCTTGATGATGCTCAAAGTTGTGGCCGGATTGGTTTGTCGGAGTAGGCCGCATTGTACTTCTGCCGCAAGGGCTGCCGTATGCTCTTCTGTTCGAAGGGAGCGGTCCATATTTCCATTGACAGTGATGACCCCGCGCGGTCCTGGCATCTTGAGCTTGAGGTATGTGCAATGTGGTACCGCATTAAATCTAGCAAAATGCGGTTCGTCCGAGCAGTGTGTGGTAACCACTATGAAAAGGGACGATGTCGAAGATTAACTCTTCGCTCCGGAAGTTATCCGGGGATCCGAAGACAACTTCCAGTGTTATAGAGCCCGTACAGCGGGCCTCTACTCCAGGCATTACACCTTTAAAGGTGGTTTTAGTGGGCTTTATCCTTGAAGGTTCAATGCCCATTTTGCACACTGCGTCCTGATAAAGCAGGTTCAGGCTGCTGCCGCCGTCCATAAGGACTCGCGTGAGGTGGAATCCGTCGATGATTGGGTCTAAGACCAATGCGGCTGAGACGCCATGACGGATACTGGTAGGATGATCCCTACGATCAAAGGTGATCGGACAAGCTGACCATGGGTTGAATTTGGGGGCGACTGGCTCCATCGCATAGACGTCCCATAGCGCTCGCTTCCGTTCCCGCTTGGGGATGTGAGTGGCATAGATCATGTTGACCGTTTTTACCTGGGGGGGATTTCTTTTGTCCCCCCGTATTCGGACGCCGGGGCTCTTCGTCATCGTCGCTGTGCAGCCCCTTGTCCTTGTTTTCGGCGTTTATCTTACCGGCCTGTTTGAACACCCATCAGTCTCTATTGGTGTGGTTGGTTGGCTTATCCGGGGTGCCATGAATTTGGCAGGAGCGCTCCAGTATGCGGTCCAGGCTGGACGGTCCCTGATAATTCTTTTGAACGGCTTTTTCCGCTGACCGGGCTTAGATTCGCTGAATCCGGCGTTGACCGCTGTGTCTTCAGTGTTGTCGCCGTTGTTCCGTCTCTTATGTCTATTGCGCCGTGGCTTGCCGTTGGCATCGCGGCCGTCCGAAGTGTCGGAATGTGGCGTGGTGCCGCTGCGAGCCAACCAGCTATCCTCACCCGCACAAAAGCGAGTCATTAGGGTTGTGAGAGCTGCCATGGACTTGGGGTTTTCCTGGCCGAGGTGGCGAGCGAGCCACTCGTCACGGATATTATGCTTAAAAGCCGCTAGGACTTTGGCATCCGGACAGTCGACTATTTGGTTCTTTTTAGTAAGGAACCGAGTCCAGAATTTCCGGGCTGACTCTCCGGGCTGTTGAGTAATGTGTCTCAGGTCATCGGCGTCAGGTGGTCGCACATATGTGCCCTGGAAGTTATCAAGGAATGCGTCTTCCAGGTTTTCCCAACTGCCAATGGAATTTGCTGGCAGGCTGTTCAGCCAGTGTCGGGCTGGTCCTTTAAGCTTAAGGGGAAGATACTTGATGGCATGTAGATCATCTCCGCAGGCCATGTGAATGTGGAGAAGGAAATCTTCGATCCATACTGTGGGGTCTGTTGTGCCATCGTATGATTCGATATTTACAGGTTTGAACCCTTCTGGGAATTCATGATCCATTACTTCATCGGTGAAGCAGAGGGGGTGTGCGGCGCCTCTGTGTCGGGCTATATGGCTACGCAGTTCGAATTGGTCTGGGTTGCTGTGTTCGGCCCGGCCAGACTTGTTGATGATGTATCCGGCACGACGATCATCATCGCGCGCTGGGGCGCGCCCCCGCGATCTCTAGATCGATCTTGGTTGTCCTGCTTTGTTTTCCAGAATATCTTGCAGGTCTTGCCTGTTGCCCTAGGCCGCAGTATATCGGCGTGGTGGTGCGGGCTGGTATTCGGGCTGATATGCCGTTTTATCCTGGCCACGGGGTGGCCGGTCAGCCGTTTGGCGCTCGAGTCCATATTCCTCGGCTGCCAGGACTTCAGTCCATCCATCTGTGAGCAAGTCTTGATCAGCTTGGAGTTGTTGCTGCTTCTTCTTCAGGCTCCTTGCAGTGGCTATAAGGCTACGCTTGAAACATTCCTGCTCCACGGGGTCCTCAGGCACGCCGAATTCGTCGTCACCAAGGCTAATCTCATCTTCGGAGGGGGGCATGTAATTGTCCTCCCCCGGGTATCCGTCCATCGCCTATTCTTCTGGGCTGGCCTGCTCATCTTCTTGTTCGGCCTGCTCGAAGGCGGGCTGATTAGGGTCATATTCTTCTTCGGCGCCATCCGGATTATTTTCGTCTTTGGGGCCGGTATTGCTGTGGCGGGGCTTGAAGCGGCGCCGACGACGCCCATGCTTTGTTTTTCTTCCCGAGGGGTTATCCTCCATTGCCTCATCGCCATTGGTTTCCTTCGGAGTGTCCACCATATATATATTATATGAGGAGGTGGCCGTCCACCGCCCGGTGAGCGGTGGCTCCTGTAATTCTCCTACATCGTCTTCCATACCGTCGATGTCTTCGGAGTCGAAGTCAAGCACGTCAGTTAGGTCATCGATCGTGGCAATGAAGTGGGTGGTGGGTGGGCAACGAATTCTGTCGTTGTCTCCTTCCCACTCAAGCTGGACATTGTTCGGCCCAGAGTTTCCTAACAAAGAGAGAGACTTCAATAAGTTCAGCATGTCGCCAAAGGGCGAGTGCTGAAAGACGTCCGCCGCAGTGAACTCCATCACCGGAGCCCAACCAGGCTCGGCGGGCTCGGGGACGCGCGGACTGGAACCTACAACCGGATATGAATCCGGGGGTCCGGAGTCACAGTTCCCTCAGAAGTGAGGCGTGTGTTCGGCTCCATCGCCGATGAGGGTACGGCCTGTGGGGCGGGGTCCAGCCCTCCGTCCTTAGGCAATGCAACCTGCCCCGGATTTAGATCTGAGGCTTCAGCCGGGGTGATATCCCGAGCATCGTCTGACAGCAGGTCTAAGCCGTGCTCATCGTGACTGTTCGGCGCTCCAAACGCTGGCCCGAATCTGTCAAAGATCAAGTCACCGCAAATATCCATTGTGTAGTTCGAGTTTCCGAACCTGACCTAGTGGCCGGGGGCATAGCTATTGATCTGCTCCAGGTGGCCAAGCGAATTGGCCCGCAGTGCGAAGCCGCCGAACATGAAGATCTATCTGGGGAGGAAAGTCTCGCCCTAGACAGTGTCGTTGATGATGATTGAAGGAGCCATCGAGCCTGACAACGACGACACAGAGGAACTCTCAATGAAAGCACCAATGTCAGTGTCAAAACCGGCGGATCTTGGGCAGGGGGTCCCGATCTGTGCGTCAAGGCTGATGGTAAGAGGAAGCAAGGGACACAGATGTTTACCCAGGTTCGGGCCCTCTCGATGGAGGTAAAACCCTACTTCCTGCTTGATTAATATTGATGATATGGGTAGTACAAGAGTAGATCTACCACGAGATCGTAGAGGATAAACCCTATGAGCTAGCCTATGCTGGTATGAGCGGCCTTCTAAGGACCAACCTCTCCGGTTTATATAGACACCGGAGAGGGCTAGGGTTACATGGAGTCGGTTACAAGAAAGGAAAGATAATATCCGGATCGCCAAGCTTGCCTTCCACGCAAAGGAGAGTCCCATCCGGACACGGGCCGAAGTCATGAGTCTTGTATCTTCACGCTTCAATAGTCCGGACGATGTACACAGTCCGGCTGTCCGGATACCCCCTAATCCAGGACTCCCTCAGCGGGAGGGCGCTACCCCTGTACCAGCTGATGAAGAAGACAAGCCCATTCAAATGGAACGGCAAGGCAGACGAGGCCTTCCAAGACCTCAAGCGCATGCTCTCCACCACACCAGTCCTGGCCGCACCGATCGACAAGGAGCCGTTGTTGCTCTACATAGCCGCAACCTCGCGGACGTCAGCATGGTGCAGGTGGTCGACCCAGGCTGTCCAGCGCCCAGTCTACTACCTCAGCGAAGTTCTCTCCAAATCCAAGCAGAACTACCCGCACTACCAGAAGATGTGTTATGGCGTGTACCTCACCACCAAGAAGCTGAAGCAGTACTTCCAAGAGCATGTCATCACCATCGTCAGCACGGCGCCTATCGAAGAAATCATCGGGTGCCGGGACGCCTCTGGCTGGGTCGCCAAGTGGGCGATCCAGCTAGCAGGCCACAACATCCTCTACTAGCCCCGCACCACGATCAAGTCTCAAGCCCTGGCCGACTTCCTCGTCGAGTGGACCGAGACCCAGTACTTGCCGCCGCCTCCCGACTCGACGCATTGGCGCATGCATTTCGACGGGTCCAAGATGCGACTCGGTTTGGGGGGCGGCATCGTACTGTCATCCCCGAAGGGCGACCGACTTCACTACGCACTCCAGATCCACTTCGCCGCCTCCAGCAACGTCGCCGAGTACGAAGACCTTGTGCACGGCCTCCGGCTTGCCAAGGAACTCGGCATCTGGCGCATCCTATGCTATGGCGACTCGGACCTGGTGGTACAACAGTGCTCCGGCGAGTGGGACGCCCGCGACTCAAACATGGCAAGCTACCGCTTCCTCATCTAGAAGGTGTCCGGATCCTTTGAGGGCTGCGAGTTCCTCCATGTCCCGCGCATGGAGAACGAAGCAGCCGACACGCTCACCAAGATCGCCTCGTCACGACAAGCCATCCCGTTCGGCATCTCCCTCGAGCACCTGCGCAAGCTGTCCGTCAAGCCATCACCGGACTCCAAGTCCAATCATGTTCCAGACGACCCGGCCGCACCTCAAGCCGGCCCGAGGACTGCTGAAGCCGGCCCGGGGGCTGCTCAGCTCAACCCGGCCACCATCGACCTCGACCCAGCCGTCGCCATCCCTGACCCGGGGGCTGCTCAACCCGGCTCGGGGGCTGCCGACTCGGAACCCACCCCGGTGGCCGTCTTCGCCGTGGTTATGGCTCCATCTTGGGCCCTCCCAATATCAGAATTTCTGGAGAACGGGGTTCTCCCGATGGACAAGACCGAGGCTTGGCAAATACAGCGTCAGGCGTCCGCCTACAGCATCATCAGCAACGAGCTCGTCAAGCGCAGCTCCACCAGCGTGTTCTAAAGCTGCGTCGAGCAGGAAAAGGGCATCGACATCCTCCTCGGCATACATTAGGGTGAGTCGGGCACCACACCGCATCGCGATCCCTGGTGGCCAAGGCGTTCCGCCACAGTTTCTACTGGCCCATGGCCCTCGAAGACACTGAGTCGCTCATCCTCAAGTGTGAGGGATGCCAACGCTTCAGCAAACGCAGCCACCAGCCGGCGTCAGCACTCCGCACCATACCGATCGCCTGGCCCTTCACGGTCTGGGGACTCGACATGGTGGGACCCTTCAAAACCGCTCGACGCGGCATGACGCACCTGCTGGTGGCAGTGGACAAATTCACCAAGTGGATCGAGGCAAGACCAATCAAGAAACTGGATGGGCCAACAGCCGTCCGGTTCATCAAGGACATAGCGGTGCGCTACGGCATGCCGAACAACATCATCACCGACAACGGCACCAACTTCGCCAAGGGCACGCTCGAACAATACTGCTCCATCTCCGGCATCCGCCTCTCCCTGGCCTCCATTGCGCATCCGCAGTCCAACGGGCAGGTCGAGCGGGCCAACGGACTCATCCTGTCCGGCATCAAGCCGCGACTCGTCGAGCCACTCATCCGCTCACCCGCAGCTGGCTCGACGAGTTGCCGGCCGTTCTCTGGAGTCTTCGCACCACGCCGAATAGGTCGACCGGGTTCACCCCGTTCTTCCTTGTCTACGGAGCCGAGGCCATCATCCCGACCGACATCGAGTTCGACTCGCCGCGCGTCACGATGTACGCCGAAGCCGAAGCCAGAGAAGCCCGCGAAGATGGCGTCGACCTACTCGAAGAAGCACGTCTACTAGCGCTCAGCCGCTCGGCCATCTACCAGCAAGGTCTGAGGCACTACCATAGCAAGAAGTTCAAGCCCCTCGCGTTCCGTGAGGGCGACCTCGTCCTCCGACTCGTCCAAGAGTAGGCAGGCCAGCAAAAGTTGTCCCCTCCATGGGAGGGCCCATTCATCGTGAGCAGGGCCTTGCGCGACCGCAACGCCTACTACCTCATCGATGCACGCAAGTCAAAGAATCGCAAGATGGACACCGCCGGTGAAGAAACGACACGGCCGCGGAATGCGGAACTCCTCCGCCCGTTTTACAGTTAGACGCATGAGTGTATGTATCGTCGCCTTTTGTAAACACATGAAACTATGGGGTCCCCGAACGAGACTCGGGGGCTGCCTTTTGCCAACCAATTTATTGTGTCCCTATTTCTGCATCACTATACCACTGAACCCGGCCACCAGTCCGACTCGCTCGACCCGAGGGCTCGGGGCTGGCCGGCTTGATCGCCACCCCGCCGCCTTACTTGGTGATTCCTGATAAAAGTTAGGATGTTGCGGTCCCTCACTTCGCCCTAAAGCCACAGATCCAGCTTTGGCTGTCGGCTGGCAAGCACAACGGGCCAAAGCTCCTTTACGCTTCATACGGTAAGTCAAAGGCTATTGGGTCGATCAACCCGGCCCGCCATTCACCGAATGAACAGCCGCACAACCGACTGCTCACCAACCGGCTTCGCCGGATTGCCGCCAGCCCACCCAGTGGGTGTTTCGCTCGCGCTCAACGTTTCGAAAGACCCAAGTCCTGCGCGCTCCTTTCGAAGAATCGAACTCCTTGTCATGGACCGGAGCCTCGGCCGTCTGACTCGTGGGGGGAGGTTTGAGAAAGGAAAAAGCGCATGAAATCGGTCCGAAAAACGGAAGGCAAAAAGCAAAGACACTCACGACATTTACACATAGATATTTAAACAAAAGGCCCACGGCCGGAGTTCATTACACCCTAAAAAACCCCAATAGGTGGGTGGACCTGCTACCTAACAAATTTGGCAAAGTATCTCAGGCATCTCCAGCGTCGCGTCGCGAAGTCGACGGCCCTCCCCTGGCGGCATACGGGTCCGGCGAGTCGCCGGTGTCCTCCTTGGCATCCGCGTCACCGTAGACGCCCGTCTCCTTCGAGCTCCCCTCCGGATCGTGGAGAAGCAAGCCGTAGTCGTCGCCATCCATGGCCCTGCCGTCTTCCGTCCGCTCCGGATGGAACTCGTCATGGAAGGCGAACCCGGTGATGTAGCTGGCCCGGGAGGCGATCCGGCCGGCTTGCTCCTGCAACAACTGCTCCGAGCCAGCCCGCTGGCCCATCAGCGCAACCAGCTGAAGATCCAGATGCCAAGACAGTGCAAACCGGAGCGCCATCTCGGCACCGGCACGAGCGGCAGAGACTCGCCACTCACCAAGCCGATCCGGGCCCATCTCCAACCAGCGTGCTAGGCGTGTGAAGCTGCTCGGCACGACGGCGCCCGGCCAAAGGGCCGTCGTCATCGCTGTGCCGGCCCAGGAGAGCCGCTCCATCTGCGTCCCCAGGACCCGTAGGCGGGCCTCGGCAACGGCGATGATCTCCGGGAAGGTCCAGGTCGTCCGCGGATCCGTCCCGGACTCAACGACGCCGGTCGGGTCGCGCTGATAGCGGACGGCTTCCTCCGCCAGCCGTTGCGTCTCCGGGAAGGCCCCTGCCACAAAGGAAGAAGCAAGTTAGAAGAACAACAAGGAAGAAAGGCCGGGTCCCGACCCGACAAACTACAAGAAGCTGCACTTACTGGAGAAGGACTCTTCCATGTGTTGCGCCTCAAGCAACGTGCCACGCCGCTCCCGCTCCATGGCGCGGTCGCGCTCCTCGAGCGCCTTCTCCAGATTGGCCGCCTTAGCAAGGGCCGCCTTCAGCTCGGCGTCCTTGTCTTCGGCCGCCTTCTCGGCTGCCTCGCGACGGCAGGCTTCGTCCTCACCGGCCCCATCAGCCATGGTGACCTGCCCCCGCAGGCATTCCACCTTGGCCTGGAGCCGGCCCTTGTCGTCAGCCAGCTGGCCGCGCTGCTGATCCGCCTCCACCAGGGCCCGCTGCGCCTCCGTGACCTTGGCGGCTTCCGCATTGAGAAGCTCCACCTCGGCCTCGAGGCGGCTCTTGTGACCCGCCAGCTGCTAATGTAGCTGGTTGGCCTCGTCAAGAGACCGCTAGGCTGCGGCCGCCTCCGCCCTCGCTTGCGCTGTCGGTGTCAAAACTGGCGGATCTCGGGTATGGTGTCCCGACCTGTGCGTCTAGGCTGATGGTAAAAGGAAGCAAGGGACACAATGTTTACCCGGGTTCGGGCCCTCTCGATGGAGGTAAAACCCTACTTCCTGATTGATTAATATTGAAGATATCAGTACTACAACAGTAGATCTACCACGATATTGTAGAGGCTAAACTCTAAGAGCTAGCCTATGATGGTATGATTGTAATTGTGATCGTCCCTCTGAGGACCAACCTCTCCGGTTTATATAGACATTGGAGAGGGCTAGGGTTTACATGGAGTCGGTTACAAGGAAGGAAACACAATATCCAGATCGCCAAGCTTGTCTTCCACACAAAGGAGAGTCCCATCCGAACACGAGCCGAAGTATTGAGTCTTGTATCTCCACGCTTCAATAGTCCGGATGACGTATATAGTCCGGCTGTCCGGATACCCCCTGAGGGAGTCCTGGACTAGGGGGTGTCCGGACAGCCGGACTATCATCGTCCGCCGGACTCCAAGACTACGAAGATACAAGATTGAAGACTCCGTCCCGTGTCCGGATGGGACTTTCCTTGGCGTGGAAGGCAAGCTTGGCGATACGGATATGTAGATCTCCTACCATTGTAACCGACTCTGTGTAACCCTATCCCTCTCCGGTGTCTATATAAACCGGAGGGCTTTAGTCCGTAGGACACAACATACATTACAACAATCATACCATAGGCTAGCTTCTAGGGTTTAGCCTCCTTGATCTCGTGGTAGATCCACTCCTGTACTACCCATATCATCAATATTAATCAAGCAGGACGTAGGGTTTTACCTCCATCGAGAGGGCCCGAACCTGGGTAAAACATCATGTCCCTTGTCTCCTGTTACCATCCGCCTAGACGCACAGTTCGGGACCCCCTACCCGAGATCCGTCGGTTTTGACACCGACATTGGTGCTTTCATTGAGAGCTCCTCTGTGCCGTCGCCGATAGGAAGGATGCCTCCACCCGTCCTCAAGGACGGTATTTTCGCCAAAGGGGCCTTGGCCGCCGGCCAAACTATCCGGCTAGGTGGTTTTCTTAGGACCGCCTGTCCGGCCACTGCTTCGACAATGACTTCTCAAGTCGTCAAAAGCAATCTTCACGTCAGCTCGGAACTCGCCGAGCAGCTGGATCCAATAGAGCTCTCATCTGTCAACGAGCTCTTGGATCGCATCGCTGCCCTGGGAGTCGCTACGGACTACAATCAGATTGGGCTTAAAACCGATCTGAGAGAGATTAACTCTCCCCAGGTTACCCACCACGCCTTAGTGGTAGAGGAACAATGCGGCGACTCTTCTCCTGTATTGAAAACTAGCCATGTTCGGGCTCCCGAACCCTCCATGCCGGATTTCCGCGGAGGGACGGACTTCGATCAAGCACTGAACTTAAAGTCAGGCATCGGACCGGACTCATTGGACAACGTCCAGCAATCCAAGCTTCCAAATTTGGAAACTTCACGGCCTTCAAGCCTTGAGATGGGTAGGGTTCCGGACTTTATTCCACCCACCCGCCCAGACATATGCGATCTATCTCTAATATGGCAAGAGCCCGCTGAAACAGTACATCACTACTGGGCCAGATTCCTCCTGGTTATGGACAGGATAAAGGACTGCCGAGAGGAAAACACAATCTCAATCTTTTGCAATAATTGCACGGACAAGGGAATATTGAACGCCATCAGCCGTCGTAAAATTACACGCTTCGCCGATCTGGCATCCATAGTACGAAAGTACTGTGCGATGGAGAGTTTCCGGAAAACCGAAAACCAGTTTTGGGACAATCCGGCCCCGAATACAACCCTAGTCCGCAACAAAAGGGTGCATCACACTCAGGCCCCAGATACAAAAACCAAAAAGCAAAAACCCCATAGAGGGCACGGAACCGTATTGGAGGGATGGCTCAGCGGACCCTGTAAACTTCACAGTACAGAGGGCGCCGTCCCAACACATAGCCTTCAAGCATGTTGGATATTACGGCAGGTGGCCAAAAGTGGCGAGGAGCTTCTAGCCCCGGAAAACCACTCCAACAATACCGGTACGGTATCAACAGTCTTCGAGACCTTCGCATCAAATAATATGCGAAAACGAACAATCCGCGGCCTCGCCGAAGTCTACCAAGTAGCAACAACAAATCCATGGAGCAACACAGCCATCACCTTCAACGCCAATGACGAACCTAAATTCCGAACAGCCCGAGAACCAGCCGCACTAGTGCTTAGTCCCATAGTGGACGGCTTTCGACTTCCAAAGGTCCTCATGGATGGCGGCAGCGGACTAAACCTCATTTACGCGGAAACTCTTCAAAAAATGGAAATAGACTGGAGCCGTATTGAGCGAAGCAGCACAACCTTCAGAGGAATAATCCCTAGCCGGGAAGCGCGCTGCACCGGAAAAATCACACTCGATGTGGTGTTCGGCTCGCCGAACAATTACAGATCCGAAGAAGTCACGTTCCAAGTAGCCCCGTTCAACAGCGGATATCACGCTATATTAGGACGAGAGGCATTCACAATTTTTCAAGCCGTACCCCATTACGGGTACATGAAGCTCAAAATGCCTGGGCCCGGCGAAATAATCACTCTCGTTAGTGATCCGGACATAGCACTCCGTGCTGAAAACAAGACAGCCGCACTAGCCCTGGAGGCACTATCCGAAGCCCTAGCGGCAGAAGAACTCACCGCGCTGCGCTCTATGGTGAATAGGGACGATGTGATACTCGATAAAAGATCCAAGTCCACCTCCTTCAAACCAGCAGATGAAATAGTAAAATTCCAGGTCCATCCAACAGACCCAACAAAGACGGCCTCCATCGGGGCACAATTGAACCCTGATGTAGACGCCGCACTGCGAGAATTCCTTCGGGAAAATTGGGACATTTTCGCCTGGCACCCCTCGGATATGCCCGGAATCCCATGCAGATTTGCAGAACACAGCCTAAACATCCTAAAAGGATTCAAGCCAGTCAAACAGGCTCTTCGACGATTTTCCGAACCCAAAAGACAGGCAATGGGAGAAGAGCTAGCCAAACTATTGGAAGCCGGATTCATCAGAGATATCAAACATCCGGATTGGCTAGCAAATCTGGTAATGGTACCAAAGAAGGACAAATCCTGGCACCTATGTGTCGATTTTAAAGACATCAATAAGGCTTGCCCAAAGGATCCCTTCCCCCTCCCCCGCATCGACCAAATAATCGATGCTACTGCAGGGCACGATTCATTGTGCTTCCTCGACGCATACTCTGGCTACCATCAAATCAAGATGGCGGAAGCAGACCAAGCCGCAACGGCATTCATCACTCCATATGGACCATTCTGCTTCAACACGATGCCCTTCGGACTGAAAAACGCCGGTGCAACATATCAGCGCATGATCCAAACATGTCTGGCCACCCAGATCGGCAAAACAGTAGAGGCATACGTAGACGACGTAGTCGTCAAAACCAAACACGTCGAAACTTTAGTAGACGACTTAAGGCTCACATTCGACAACCTCAGAGCATATGACATCAAGCTGAATCCGGAAAAATGCGTTTTCGGCGTACCAGCCGGAAAGCTGCTCGGCTTCATTGTATCCGGTAGAGGAATTGAAGCAAATCCGGCCAAGATCCGAGCTCTGTCATAGTTGGATATCCCAAAAGACCTCAAACAGATACAAAAATTGACTGGATGCATGGCAGCTCTAAGCCGCTTTATCTCCCACTTGGGAGAAAAGGCACTGCCCCTTTATCGCCTCCTTAGGCGCACCGAACACTTCGAGTGGACGGATGCTGCCACTGCCGGACTCGAAGAAATAAAGGCCATATTGGCAACAAATCCGGTCCTAGCTGCGCCCAACCTGGGCGAACCAATGTTGTTATACATCGCGGCAACACATCAAGTTGTAAGCGCGGTACTCGTCGTCGAACGAGAGACAGAAGGGCATAAATTCCCTCTTCAAAAACCAGTGTACTACGTATCCACTGTGTTAACCCCCTGCAAGTCCCGTTACCCGCACTATCAAAAGATAGCGTATGCGGTGTTCATGGCATCCCGGAAGCTCCGACACTACTTTCAAGAGTGTTCGATAATGGTGGCCTCCGAAGTACCACTCAATGACATTATAAACAACCGCGACGCAACGGGCAGGATTGCAAAATGGGCAATTGAGCTCCTACCATTCGATATAACCTACAAACCTCGGCGAGCTATAAAGTCACAAGTTACTTCGACGGCTCCAAAATGTTGGCCGGACTGGGGGTGGCGTCGTATTGACGTCCCCGATCGGGGACACAGTCCAATACGTACTTCAAATAATGTACACGGACTCCAACAACGCAGCCGAATACGAGGCCCTTCTACATGGTCTCCGGATGGCAATCTCCATGGGCATTCAACGCCTAGAGGTGCGTGGGGATTTAAACCTTGCAATATCCCAAATAAACGGAGACTTTGATGCCAAGGATCCGAAAGTGGCAGCATATCGCAACGCTGTCCTAAAAATGTCAGCTCGGTTTGAAGGACTTGAATTCCATCACGTAGCCCGAGATAATAACCAAGCAGCCGACGTACTGGCGCGCATCGGCGCAAAACGTGACGCTGTCCCCCCAAATATCTTCCTGGAACGGCTCTTCAAGCCATCCGTACTATGGGAAGAGGGGTCCGGAAACGACAAACCAGAAAAAACCGCGCCAACCGGCGATTCAGCCGATGACATAACACCTTCAGCCCACGACATAATGGCAGTAATCACCCCGTGGACAGAACCATTCCTAGCCTACTTGCTTAGGCAGGAACTTCCTGAAGACCAAAATGAGGCCCGCTGCATAGGCCGGCGATCGAAAGCCTACAAGGTCCATGAGGGAGAACTTTATAAGAAAAGTACAACCGGAGTCCTTCAAAGGTGTATCTCGGAAGAGGAAGGGCGAAACCTCCTGGCTGAAATTCATGCCGGACTAGGCGTACACCACGCAGCAGCCCGGGCCCTTGTAGGAAAGGCATTCCGTACAGGATTTTATTGGCCGATGGCCCGGGCAGATGCCTAGGACTTAGTCCAGAGATGCGTCGGTTGTCAGCTCTTTGCTAATCAGAGACATATGCCACCCACCGCCCTCAAAACTATACCCATTACCTGGCCGTTCGCGGTCTGGGGGCTTGATATGGTTGGACCCCTTAAAGGGGGAACCCACAAGCAAAGGTACCTATTGGTCATGGTGGATAAATTCACCAAATGGATAGAGGCCAAACCAGTCAAAACGGCAGAGTCCGGACCAGTGATAGACTTTATATCCGGGGTTGTACACCGTTACGGTGTCCCCCACAGCATCATCACCGACAACGGCACGAACTTCACGGCCGACGAGGTTAAGTCATGTTGCAAAAACATGGGCATTAAGCTCGATTACGCTTCAGTCTATCATCCTCAAACCAACGGTCAAGTGGAACGAGCAAATGGTCTAATAATGAGCGGCATTAAACCCAGACTAGTGCGGTCACTTACAAAATCTGACACGCACTGGGTAGAGGAGCTCGACTCCGTACTCTGGGGGCTGCGGACAACGCCCAACCGTACTACCGGATACACACCATTTTTTTATGGTATACGGCGCAGAGGCAGTTTTGCCCTGCGACATCATTCATGACTCACCTCGAGTGCGCATGTACGAAGAACGAGAAGCCGAGCTGGATCGGCAGGACAGCTTGGACGCATTGGAGGAAGAACGCGACGTCGCCAAGGCTCGTTCCACATTTTATCAGCAGCAGGCTCGAAGATATCAAAGCAGAGAAGTACGGGCCAAGATTTACAACGTTGGCGAACTAGTTCTACGCCTGCCGGACAAGAAAAAGGACAAGCTCAAGCCCAAATGGGAGGACCCTTCATTATCAACCAAGTCCTGACCAGCGGGGCGTACCGTCTACGAAATGCATCGGACAACCGACTCGAGCCGAACCCATGGAACGCAGCCCGCCTCCGAAGATTCTATGCCTAGCGCCGGACTAAGAGTTCGTCCCCTTCCCCCGTCCAAATTTTTACACTTCAGCTGCACTTTGTTTCTCTTTCTTCTCTGAACCCTTTTTCATAAAAAGCCCTTAAGGGCCTACTTGCGCATTGTTCGCACATACTTGATGTGCCATCCGCACTCATTATACCTGGGGGCTTCTTTTCAAGAAGCTCAATTGTAAGGGCTTCATGCCTAGCACATGTGTCAAGCTTCCACATGTACCTTTTACTCACCATTATATGCATCGATATGACTTAAGTTTTGGCCAAGCTGGGTTGCCTGGCTCCTGTGCTTACCCCTACGTTCCCGATTGTTCGGCTAGGAGGTAAAGGGTGCACCTCTGCGATTGTTACTGCTGGGTCAGCCGGATGTGTACCTCAGACTGGGTGAAGCCGAAAGCTAGCGTTCTTAAGGGAATATTCGGTCGGTGACTTGAAAGATGATTTTTTACCTACCTATTTATCTGCCCCCAGATGTTTTTCTGCTTTTTTCGCAGTCCGGACATGCACTTTAGGGCATGCCTCCCAGGGAAAGGAACCCTTAACGGAACTATTCTCCCTGGAAGATGTTTCTTACTAACCATGTAATATAACATAACTAGTTGGGCACTTGTCTGATAAAGCACTAATGACCCCTACGCCTGGTCTCCATGCATACCCCGGTTGTTTCTTAACCGACAAGGTATTCGGACACACTCTGGACTCTAGGGTCCCGAGGTCGAAGCGAAAAGGTCGGCAAAGACAAACGATCTACAATTCGGCTAGAAGGCATTTCACATGTCATTTTAAAATACATTGTCAAATCTACTGACTGTATTCCTCCTCAATCCCGTCTAACAGGCTGTCTAACTTACAGTCCCGTTGGGAAAATTTAGCAGCCAACTCTACTTGGCTGTAAACTAAACTCACAGGGATCTCCTTCCCATCGGGCCCCACCGGTCCGACCTCGGCCATGTGGTTGGGATCCGCCTTCTTGTACCGCGTCTTCACCATGGCCTAAGCCTCCCTGGCACCTTGGCGGCAGGCCGAAATCTTCCATAAACGGAAGCGCTGCCGCACTCCCTGAAGCTTCTCCGCAAGCTCCCCAAGGCCCTCGGTAGGGAGAGGGCTGGCCATAAAGCCTGGACGACGCTGCCCATCGCCTGCCGAACTCGTTCGAGCAGTTGCAACAGCTCGGGAAGTTGATCACCCGTTGATACGGGCATCTCCTCCGCAGGGCGACCTGTGAGTATACCTACAAGACATATTTTGTCAAATTGACTTCCTCGCCGAACTCTTATTTTCAAAGGAGTTCGCTCAAGCACTTACTATAGATGCCGCGACAAAGCCGCCGATTCTCCTTAACGGAGTCGGACAGCTCGACCCGAACGCCTTTCAGCTCCTCTCCAAGCTGGGCGTGGGCATCTTGGAGCTTGTTCCTTTCCTGCTGCACTCTATTTAGCACCCTCTCGCCGGCCTTCAACTAGTGCAGCAGTTCTTGCCTGTCCGGATCTTGTCCGGCAGCACCTGCAATGTCATTATTAGACTTGCACGCACGCCGCACAGCGCTTATATTTAAAAGCAAATGTGTTACCAGGAGGGGCCTCTGTGTTTCCTCCTGCGGCAGCAAGTGCGGCCTCAAGTTGGGCCTTGCACTCTTGCAGCTCTTGAGACAGCTGGGTATTCTTCTCGGTAAGATCCTGCATTTCAAATGATCCTTAAATCAGTTAACATAACTACTTTAAGTCTCGGGGGCTACTGGCATATATAACTATTAAATTCCCTTACATGTATGTCTTTTACATACTGCTCCGTGGCTCTGGTAAAACCATCTTGAGCAGCACGGAGGTGCGCGTCCCCCGCGTTAAAGGCGTTCAACGCCTCAGGGGAGAAGCACTCTTCACGAAATACTGTCCGGCGGCGCCTGTGGTTCATGGCGCTCTCCACCTCAGACTTGGTAGCGGACAGTCTGTCGGCATCCTCCGTTGGAGGAGTATCCGGCCCATGCCTTGGGATTGCCTCCCCCTCCAGACCGGGCGCTGGAGCCTGGCTGGTATAGGTCGGATCGGCAACCTCTACGCCCGCAGTCCGGCGGGCGCTTTTTCTCCTACAAAGATAATGAGCACTCAAACGCTTCCTAGGAACATTGCTCTGAATAATTAAATATGAGCTATACCTTTGCGGTGACATTTCAGTCCGTGTCGCGCTCCTTTTCCGCCTGCTGGTCCGGACTGGCCATTGTTGGTCAGCCGCCGCGGGCTCGGCTTCCCGCCTTGAGGGCGCTTCCTGCAAAACACCATCGTACGCGAAGGTCAGAAATGGGCAAGGAAGAGATAATGGTGTCCGGACCTCGGTCACAATCACCTGGAAAGCCGGATATAATCCGGGGTAGTCCGCCGTAATGGTGACTAAAGCATTATCCATGCTGAGCTGATGGAACACCCCGTCAATTAGCTCCACCTTGATATCCGGATCCTCTTCAGAGGCCGGATCCTAGGATCTCTCTGGATCCTCGGGTTGCGGAGCTGGACTTACCATGTCCTCCACAATCCGGCGCAGTTCCTGCGCCGAAGACATAATGTAAGAAGCTTAAACTTTGAAAGCATGGGTCGGGCCCTTACAAGTGTTCGCTTACCCAAAGTCGAGGGTTATCCATGGAAAACCCATTCAAGGGGTTCGTCCGAAGGAAGTCCTCCTTCTCCCCCTTGTACAGGCCGGACAGGATCTGCACCAGATCCTCGGTCGAATCCGGCCCTTTGCGGCCATGGCGGGTGGCATCGTCTTCCCCGTTGAAATCCCACATGGGGTGGCCCCTGTATTGCAGTGGCTGTACCCCCCGCATGATGCATGTTGCCATGACTCCAATCATGGTCAACCCAGAATGGGCTAGTAATCTTATTCGGCCCATCAGGTAATGGACGCTCTTGTCTTCCTCCAGTTGGGGGCTCCACGGGCGCCAACTAAGGCGTTTCTTCAGAGGAGCAGTACTAAACTCCGGGAGGCCGACCCGGACTGGGTCCGTCAGCGGAGCGTCTTCTATGTAAAACCATTCCGAAGGCCAGTCTTCGGATGCCTTCTTAGGGGTTCCGGATGGATATCCGGTCCCGGCAATGCGCCATATTTCAGTACCGCCCACTTGATATATGGACCCCTCGTGAGAACGGGGTACGAGGCAAAACAACCTCTTCCACAGTGCAAAATGGGGCTCGATGCCCAGAAATAGCTCGCAAAGAGCTGCGTAACCCGCGATATGCAGGATAGAGGCGGGTGTAAGGTGATGGAGCTGGAGTCCATAGAACTCCAGGAGCCCGCAGAGGAACGGATGTATAGGAAATCCGAGTCCGCTTATCAGATAGGGGACGAAGCATACCCGCTCCCTTTTGTTGGGACTTGGGGTAGCCTCCGCTTGCTTCCCACCTTGGTAGGTGGCCAGCCCGGCTCGAACCGGAACCATGAAGGCCGGTGGGAGATATCCCCCCGCTTGGAGCTTCACCAGCTCGCTGTGCATAACAGAGCAGCTCCTCCAATCTCCTGACAGAGGGCTGGGAGCGCGAGAAGAGGAGCCGCGTCGACGGTCCATGATGGAATGGATTCTGGGTCAAAGGCGCTCCGATGGATCTGGATTTTTGCCTCTCTTATAGGCAGATTATTTGCACGGCCGGGGGGTGAAACATAAAAGATACCCTGGCTTTTCGCATTCGTGCGACACGTGGAAGAAGGCCATTATTGGGCGTGGAAGCCAAGAAGCACAACATATGATGAGGAAGCCGGACACTGTTCGGCAGGTACGTGGAACTTAAAAGGAGAACCCGCCTTGCAACGCCGAAGACTATATACGCGCTGGACTTATCGTCATTGAAGCCTGGTTCGGGGGCTACTGAGGGAGTCCTGGACTAGGGGGTGTTCGGACAGCCAGACTATCATCGTCCGCCGGACTCCAAGACTACGAAGATACAAGATTGAAGACTCCGTCCCGTGTCCGGATGGGACTTTCCTTGGCGTGGAAGGCAAGCTTGGCGATACGGATATGTAGATCTCCTACCATTGTAACCGACTCTATGTAACCCTAGCCCTCTCTGATGTCTATATAAACTGGAGGGCTTTAGTCCGTAGGACACAACATACATTACAACAATCATACCATAGGCTAGCTTCTAGGGTTTAGCCTCCTTGATCTCGTGGTAGATCCACTCTTGTACTACCCATATCATCAATATTAATCAAGCAGGACGTAGGGTTTTACCTCCATCGAGAGGGCCCGAACCTGGGTAAAACATCGTGTCCCTTGTCTCCTGTTACCATCCACCTAGACGCACAGTTCGGGACCCCCTACCCGAGATCCGCCGGTTTTGACACCGACACCCCCTAATCCAGGACTCCCTCGGTAGCCCCTGAACCAAGCTTCAATGACGATGAGTCCGGCGTGTAGTCTTGTCTTCGGCATTGCAAGGCGGGTTCCTTCTCCGAATACTCCAAAGTGTCTGTCCCGACAAATAGTGTTCGGCTTCCCATCAATGTTGTACTCCTCGGCTTCAGTGCCTCAATAATAACCATCTCCACGTGTCGAGCGAATGCGAGGAGCCGAGGTATTTTTGCATTTGGCACCCTCAATCCTCTGGGCTAACCACCTATTTGAAGGGACGTGGATTCTCAGATCCAAACCTCACTCTCCCTCTCTGATCTAGCATCAATAGAGCGCTCCCTCGAAAAACCATTCCAACATGGCCGGCCGTCGCAGCTCTTCTGCTCGCCCTCCTCGCTCCAAGTCGGGGGATTGGGGAGAGTGTTCAGTTCCTCATAGCCATTTGATAAAGTTACAAACCCAAGGGTTTCTCCCACCGGCGTTCATGGTCCCTGTCCGAGCCGGAATAGCCACTTATGATGGAGGGGAACAAGCGGAGGGATCTCCAAATCCATATCCAGAGGAGCGTATATGCCTCATCCCGCATCTGCTAAGGGGCGTCGGGTTTCCCATCCACCCGTTTCTCCGCAGGCTCCCGGAGTTCTACGGCCTCCAGTTGCACAACCTTACCCCTGCCTCCATTCTGCATATAGTGGGGTACGTCGCCCTTTGCGAGCTGTTTTTAGGATGCGAACCTCACTTCGGATTATGGAGGAAGATGTTCTGCCTTGTCCCCCGCACCCAGGGATAATCCCTATGTCAAGTGGGCGAGGCTGAAGTATGGCGCATTGCCGAGACCGGATACCTGTCCGGCACTCCTAAGAAGGCACCAGAAAACTGGCCTTTACATTGACGACGTTCCCCTCCCGGATCCAGTCCGGACAGGTCTTCCCAAGTTCAGTAACGCCCCACCGAGGGCACGCCTAAGCTGGCGCCCCCGGGGCCCTCAAGAAGAGGACACGAGGGAAATACATTTCCTGATGAGCAGGATAAAGTTACTGGCCAAATCCGGACTGACGATAGTCGAGGTCATGGCAATATGCATAATGCGGGGAGTGCAACTGCTTCAATATTGGGGGAAGCCCATGTGGCACTTCAACGGGGAAGACGACGCAACCCGCTGCGGCCGTAAGGGCCCGGACTCCGCCACTGCTTTGGCAAGGATATTGTCTGATTTATACAAAGGGGAAAACGAGGAATGCCTTCGCATTAAACTGCGGGACAGATTCTCCATGTACAACCCCCCAGAGTGGGTAGGTCGTCATTCCTTTCCCCGTCTATTTACTTTAGCGTTCTTCTGCCAAGCTTACCTGCATCCATGTTTCCGAGCAGGAACTGAGGAGGGCCGTAGAAGGAATCTTTAGCCCCTCCCCGCAGCCAGAGGACCCCGGAAGGGCTCTAGATCCAGGACTCAAAGGAGATTCGGATATTACCGTAGAGCTTGTCAACGGGGTATTTTATCAAGCGAGCTGGGATGGTGCTTCAGTGGCCATTACGGCCGACTATCCCGGACTGCTCCCTGTGTCACGTGTAAGCCGAACTAAAAACCCTATCCTCCGAAAAGGGCTTCCCCCAGGTATTATGCTTTACCCTTGAGGCGTCGTGCTGTTTGCAGAGACGACGGTCGGAGCGCGGGGCCGAGCCCCTAGGGACTCGTCGACCACGGGCGTCCGGATCGGGCAGGCTAAAGAGGAAGGCGGTGAGGGTCGACACACCGCTGTAGAGGTAAAGTAATAACCTGTTCTGCGATTATAGTATTTGAAATATAACAGCGCCCCTTGTGTCTGGCAGGAAAAGAAGCAGCCGGACTATATCCGGGGATCCCGCCAATCACGCCTCCACCAGCCGGGTTCCAGAACCAGCTTCGAGGGCGGAGGCGGACACAGGGCCAGTTCCGCATAGTTCTCCGACAGGGGATGCGGATATGTTGTCGGCCACAAACTCCAAAGTGGAGAGCACCATGAATCACCGGCGTCGGAGGGCCGTGCTTCGGAACAACATCTTTTCCGAAGAGGCATTTAATACCTTCAATTCGGCAGATGCATACGTCCGAGCTGCTCAAGGCAGGCTTGCCCGAGCGACGAACCAGTATACCAAAGATATACAGGTAAGAAGCTTTGATAAGTATGTATAACAGAAGCCCCTGAGACTTGAAATAGTTGGAACAACTGTTTGAAGGATCAATTTATGCACAGGTCCTTGTGGAGAAGAATGAACAGTTGGCTCGGGAGCTGGAGGAATGCAAGGCCCAGCTGAGAGACATGGTTGCCAAGTTGGAGGAATCCCAGAAGGCCTCATCTGGTAATCATTTGTCTTAATTGTACAAAGGTTCACCAGTTAGTAAATGGCTGGCATGACTAGTCTAACGGAAAATTCTGCAGACAATCCCGGGGTGAATCCGGAGGGCGTAACGGATGACGGCTCGCATCTTAAAAGACATCTAAAGGCTAGCGAGCACATCCTTACGCAAGTTAAGCAAGAGAAGAACAATCTTCAAGATGCCAATATTTGGTTGGACGTGGAGTTAAAAGACGTCAGCGCTCAACTGGCGGACCCCGTGAAGGAGAACGAAAGGCTTCGACGCGGCATTTATGGTGAGTGCCCAGACGAACTGTATGATAGTTCGGCGAGGAAGTATATTGAAAGAATTTTGCTTGCAGGAATGTTAACGGGTCGCCCTGAAGAGGAGATGCCCTCATCTACAAGCGATTTACTACAAGACCTCTCGCAACTGCACGAGCGAGCTCGGCAAGTGATGCAGGGTGTTGCTCAGGCCTTGTGTGAAGGAAATATGCCCTAGAGGCAATAATAAAGTTATTATTTATTTCCTCATATCATGATAAATGTTTATCATTCATGCTAGAATTGTATTATCCGGAAACATGATACATGTGTGAATACATAGACAAACATAATGTCACTAGTATGCCTCTACTTGACTAGCTCATTAATAAAAGATGGTTATGTTTCCTAACCATAGACATGTGTTGTCATTTGATTAACGAGATCACATCATTAGGAGAATGATGTGATTGACTTGACCCATTCTGTTAGCCTAGCACTTGATCGTTTAGTATGTTGCTATTGCTTTCTTCATGACTTATACAAAGTTCCTACAACTATGAGATTATGCAACTCCCGTTTACTGGAGGAACACTTTGTGTTCTACCAAATGTCACAACGTAACTGGGTGATAATAAAGGTGCTCTACAGGTGTCTCCAAAGGTACATGTTGAGTTGGCATAAATCGAGATTAGGTTTTGTCACTCCGATTGTCAGAGAGGTATCTCTGGGCCCTCTCGGTTCACTTAAGCCTTGCAAGCATTGTAACTAATGAGTTAGTTACGAAATGATGTATTACAGAACGAGTAAAGAGACTTGCCGGTAACGAGATTGAACTAGGTATTGGATACCGACGATCGAATCTCGGGCAAGTAACATATCGATGACAAAGGGAACAACGTATGTTGTTATGCGGTTTGACCGATAAAGATCTTCGTAGAATATGTAGGAACCAATATGAACATCCAGGCGCCACTATTGGTTATTGACCGGAAACAGTTCTAGGTCATGTCTACATAGTTCTCGAACCCGTAGGGTCCGCACGCTTAACGTTACGATGACAGTTTTATTATGAGTTTATAAGTTTTGATGTACCGAAGTTTGTTCGGAGTCCCGGATGTGATCACGGACATGACGAGGAGTCTCGAAATGGTCGAGATATAAATATTGATATATTGGACGAATATATTTGGATACCAGAAAGGTTCCGGATGAGATTGGGACTATAGCGGAGATCCGGGAGGTTACCGGAACCCCCCGGTAAGTATATGGGCCTTATTGGGCCTTAGTGGAAAGGAGGGAGAAGGAGCAAAGGAGGGGGCGTGCCCCCCCCCAAGCCCAATCCGAATTGGGAGGGGGGCCGGCCCCCCCTTTCCTTCTTCCCTCCCCTCTCTTCCTTCCCTCTCCTACTCCTAATAGGAAAGGGGGGCCAAACCTACTTGGAGTAGGATTGCCCCCCCTAGGGCGCGCCTCTCCCCTTGGCCGGCCCCCTCCTCCTCTCCCCCTTTATATACGGGGGAGGGGGCACCCCTAAGACACTCAAGTTGATCTACGGATCGTTCCTTAGCCGTGTGCGGTGCCCCCCTCCACCATATTCCACCTCGGTCATATCGTCACGGAGTTTAGGCGAAGCCCTGCGCCGGTAGAACATCATCATCGTCACCACGCCGTCGTGCTGACGGAACTCATCCCCGACGCTTTGCTGGATCGAAGCCCGGGGAACGTCATCGAGCTGAACGTGTGCTGAACACGGAGGTGCCGTACGTTCGGTGCTTGGATCGGTCGAATCGTGAAGACGTACGACTACATCAACCGCGTTGTCATAACGCTTCCACTTACGGTCTACGAGGGTACGTGGACAACACTCTCCCCTCTCGTTGCTATGCATCACCATGATCTTGCGTGTGCGTAGGATACTTTTTGAAATTACTACGTTCCCCAACAGTGGCATCCGAGCCTGGTTTTATGCGTTGATGTTATATGCACGAGTAGAACACAAGTGAGTTGTGGGCGATACAAGTCATACTGCTTACCAGCATGTCATACTTTGGTTCAGCGGTATTGTTGGATGAAGCGGCACGGACCGACATTACGTGTACGCTTACGCGAGACTGGTTTTACCGCCGTGCTTTGCACACAGGTGACTAGCATGTGTCTGTTTCTCCAACTTTAGTTGAACCGAGTGTGGCTACGCCCGGTCCTTGCAAAGGTTAAAACAGCACTAACTTGACGAACTATCGTTGTGGTTTTGATGCGTAGGTAAGAATGGTTCTTGCTAAGCCCGTAGCAGCCACGTAAAAACTTGCAACAACAAAGTAGAGGACGTCTAACTTGTTTTTGCAGGGCATGTTGTGATGTGATATGGTCAAGACGTGATGCTATATTTTATTGTATGAGATGATCATGTTTTGTAACCGAAGTTATCGGCAACTGGCAGGAGCCATAGGGTTGTCGCTTTATTGTATGAAATGCAAACGCCCTGTAATTGCTTTACTTTATCACTAAGCGGTAGCGATAGTCGTAGAAGCAATATATGGCGTAAACGACAACGATGCTACGATGGAGATCAAGGTGTCGCACCGGTGATGATGGTGATCACGACAGTGCTTCGGAGATGGAGATCACAAGCACAAGATGATGATGGCCATATCATATCACTTATATTGATTGCATGTGATGTTTATCCTTTATGCATCTTATTTTGCTTTGATTGACGGTAGCATTTTAAGATGATCTCTCACTAAAAATTATCAAGAAGTGTTCTCCCTGAGTATGCACCGTTGCCAAAGTTCGTCGTGCCCAGACAACACGTGATGATCGGGTGTGATAAGCTCTACGTCCATCTACAACGGGTGCAAGCCAGTTTTGCACACGCAGAATACTCAGGTTAAACTTGACGAGCCTAGCATATGCAGATATGGCCTCGGAACACGGAGACCGAAAGGTCGAGCGTGAATCATATAGTAGATATGATCAACATAGTGATGTTCACCATTGAAAACTACTCCATCTCACGTGATGATCGGTTATGGTTTAGTTGATTTGGATCACGTGATCACTTAGATGACTAGAGAGATGTCTGTCTAAGTGGGAGTTCTTAAGTAATATGATTAATTGAACTTAAATTTATCATGAACTTAGTACCTGATAGTATTTTGCTTGTCTATGTTTGTTGTAGATAGACGGCTCGTGCTGTTGTTCCGTTGAATTTTAATGTGTTCCTTGAGAAAGCAAAGTTGAAAGATGATGGTAGCAATTACACGGACGGGGTCCGTAACTTGAGGATTATCCTCATTGCTGCACAGAAGAATTACGTCCTGGAAGCACCGCTGGGTACCAGGCCTGCTGCAGGAGCAACGCCAGATGTTGTGAACGTCTGGCAGAGCAAAGCTGATGACTACTCTATAGTTCAGTGTGCCATGCTTTACGGCTTAGAACCTGGTCTTCAACGACGTTTTGAACGTCATGGAGCATATGAGATGTTCCAGGAGTTGAAGTTAATATTTCAAGCAAATGCCCAGATTGAGAGATATGAAGTCTCCAATAAGTTCTACAGCTGCAAGAAGGAGGAGAATAGTTTTGTCAGTGAGCATATACTCAAAATGTCTGGGTATAATAATCACTTGATTCAACTGGGAGTTAATCTTCCGGATGATAGCGTCATTGCAGAATTCTCCAATCACTGCCACCAAGCTACAAGAGCTTCATGATGAACTATAATATGCAAGGGATGAACAAGACAATTCCCGAGCTCTTCGCAATGCTAAAGGCTGCGAGGTAGAAATCAAGAAGGAGCATCAAGTGTTGATGGTCAATAAGACCACTAGTTTCAAGAAAATGGGCAAAGGGAAGAAGAAGGGGAACTTCAAGAAGAACAGCAAGCAAGTTGCTGCTCAAGAGAAGAAACCCAAGTCTGGACCTAAGCCTGAAACTGAGTGCTTCTATGCAAGCAAACTGGTCACTGGAAGCGGAACTGCCCCAAGTATTTGGCGGATAAGAAGGATGGCAAGGTGAACAAAGGTATATGTGATATACATGTTATTGATGTGTACCTTACTAGAGCTCGTAGTAGCACCTGGGTATTTGATACTGGTTCTGTTGCTAATATTTGCAACTCGAAACAGGGACTATGGAATAAGCGAGCACTGGCCAAGGACGAGGTGACGATGCGCGTGGGAAACGGTTCCAAAGTCGATGTGATCGCGGTCGGGATGCTACCTCTACATCTACCTTCGGGATTAGTTTTAGACCTGAATAATTGTTATTTGGTGCCAGCGTTGAGCATGAACATTATATCTGGATCATGTTTGATGCGAGACGGTTATTCATTTAAATCAGAGAATAATGGTTGTTCTATTTATATGAGTAATTTCTTTTATGGTCATGCACCCTTGAAGAGTGGTCTATTTTTATTGAACCTCGATAGTAGTGATACACATATTCATAATGTTGAAGCCAAAAGATGCAGAGTTGATAATGATAGTGCAACTTATTTGTGGCACTGTCGTTTAGGTCATATCGGTGTAAAGCGCATGAAGAAACTCCATACTGATGGACTTTTGGAATCACTTGATTATGAATCACTTGGTACTTGCGAACCGTGCCTCATGGGCAAGATGACTAAAACACCGTTCTCCGGTACTATGGAGAGAGCAACAGATTTGTTGGAAATCATACATACAGATGTATGTGGTCCGATGAATATTGAAGCTCGTGGCGGATATCGTTATTTTCTCACCTTCACAGATGATTTGAGCAGATATGGGTATATCTACTTAATGAAACACAAGTCTGAAACATTTGAAAAGTTCAAAGAATTTCATAGTGAAGTGGAAAATCATCGTAACAAGAAAATAAAGTTTCTACGATCTGATCGTGGAGGAGAATATTTGAGTTACGAGTTTGGTTTACATTTGAAACAATGTGGAATAGTTTCGCAACTCACGCCACCCGGAACACCACAACGAAATGGTGTGTCCGAACGTCGTAATCGTACTTTACTAGATATGGTGCGATCTATGACGTCTCTTACTGATTTACCGCTATTGTTCTGGGGCTATGCTTTAGAGACGGCCGCATTCACGTTGAATAGGGCACCATCAAAATCCGTTGAGACGACGCCTTATGAACTGTGGTTTGGCAAGAAACCAAAGTTGTCGTTTCTTAAAGTTTGGGGCTGCGATGCTTATGTGAAGAAACTTCAACCAGATAAGCTCGAACCTAAATCGGAGAAATGTAACTTCATAGGATACCCAAAAGAGACTATTGGGTACACCTTCTATCACAGATCCGAAGGCAAAACATTCGTTGCTAAGAATGGATCCTTTCTAGAGAAGGAATTTCTCTCGAAAGAAGTGAGTGGGAGGAAAGTAGAACTTGATGAGGTAACTATACCAGCTCCCTTATTGGAAAGTAGTTCATCACAGAAATCGGTTCCTGTGACACCTACACCAATTAGTGAGGAAGTTAATGATATTGATCGTGAAACTTCAGATCAAGTTTCTACTGAACCTCGTAGGTCTACCAGTGTAAGATCCGCACCAGAGTGGTATGGTAATCCTATTCTGGAAGTCATGTTACTTGACCATGATGAACCTACGAACTATGAGGAAGCGATGATGAGCCCAGATTCCGCAAAATGGCTAGAAGCCATGAAATCTGAGATGGGATCCATGTATGAGAACAAAGTATGGACTTTGGTTGACTTGGCTGATGATCGGCAAGCCATTGAGAATAAATGGATCTTTAAGAAGAAGACTGACGCTGACGGTAACATTACTGTCTATAAAGCTCGACTTGTTGCGAAAGGTTTTCGACAAGTTCAAGGGGTTGACTACGATGAGACATTCTCACCCGTAGCGATGCTTAAGTCTGTCCGAATCATGTTAGCGATTGCCGCATTTTATGATTATGAAATTTGGCAGATGGATGTCAAAACTGCGTTCCTGAATGGATTTCTGGAAGAAGAGTTGTATATGATGCAACCGGAAGGTTTTGTCGATCCTAAGGGAGCTAACAAAGTGTGCAAGCTCCAGCGATCAATCTATGGTCTGGTGCAAGCCTCTCAGAGTTGGAATAAACGCTTTGATAGTGTGATCAAAGCATATGGTTTTATACAGACTTTTGGAGAAGCCTATATTTACAAGAAAGTGAGTGGGAGCTCTGTAGCATTTCTAATATTATATGTGGATGACATATTGTTGATTGGAAATGATATAGAATTTCTGGATAGCATAAAAGGATACTTGAATAAAAGTTTTTCAATGAAAGACCTCGGTGAAGCTGCTTACATATTGGGCATTAAGATCTATAGAGATAGATCAAGACGCTTGATTGGACTTTCACAATGCACGTACCTTGATAAAGTGTTGAAAAGGTTCAATATGGATCAGGCGAAGAAAGGGTTCTTGCCTGTATTACAAGGTATAAAGTTGAGTCAGACTCAATGCCCGACCACTGCAGAAGATAGAGAGAAAATGAAAGGAGTTCCCTATGCTTCAGCCATAGGCTCTATCATGTATGCAATGATGTGTACCAGACCTGATGTGTGTCTTGCTATTAGTTTAGCAGGAAGGTACCAAAGTAATCCAGGAGTGGATCACTGGACAGCGGTCAAGAACATCCTGAAATACCTGAAAAGGACTAAGGATATGTTTCTCGTATATGGAGGTGACAAAGAGCTAGTCGTAAATGGTTACGTCGATGCAAGCTTTGACACTGATCCGGACGATTCTAAATCGCAAACCGGATACGTATTTTTATTAAACGGTGGAGCTGTAAGTTGGTGCAGTTCTAAACAAAGCGTTGTGGCGGGATCTACATGTGAAGCGGAGTACATAGCTGCTTCGGAAGCAGCAAATGAAGGAGTCTGGATGAAGGAGTTCATTTCCGATCTAGGTGTTATACCTAGTGCATCGGGACCAATGAAGATCTTCTGTGACAATACTAGTGCAATTGCCTTGGCAAAGGAATCCAGATTTCACAAGAGGACCAAGCACATCAAGAGACGCTTCAATTCCATCCGGGACAAAGTCCAAGTGGGAGACATAGAAATTTGCAAGATACATACGGATCTGAATGTTGCAGACCCCTTGACTAAGCCTCTCTCACGAGCAAAACATGATCAGCACCAGGACTCCATGGGTGTTAAAATCATTACTATGTAATCTAGATTATTGACTCTAGTGCAAGTGGGAGACTGAAGGAAATATGCCCTAGAGGCAATAATAAAGTTATTATTTATTTCCTCATATAATGATAAATGTTTATCATTCATGCTAGAATTGTATTATCCGGAAACATGATACATGTGTGAATACATAGACAAACATAATGTCACTAGTATGCCTCTACTTGACTAGCTCATTAATCAAAGATGGTTATGTTTCCTAACCATAGACATGTGTTGTCATTTGATTAATGAGATCACATCATTAGGAGAATGATGTGATTGACTTGACCCATTCTGTTAGCCTAGCACTTGATCGTTTAGTATGTTGCTATTGCTTTCTTCATGACTTATACCAAGTTCCTACAACTATGAGAATATGCAACTCCCGTTTACCGGAGGAACACTTTGTATGCTACCAAACGTCACAACGTAACTGGGTGATTATAAAGGTGCTCTACAGGTGTCTCCAAAGGTACATGTTGAGTTGGCATAAATCGAGATTAGGTTTTGTCACTCCGATTGTCGGAGAGGTATCTCTGGGCTCTCTCGGTAATACACATCACTTAAGCCTTGCAAGCATTGTAACTAATGAGTTAGTTACGAAATGATGTATTACGGAACGAGTAAAGAGACTTGCAGGTAACAAGATTGAACTAGGTATTGGATACCGACGATCGAATCTCGGGCAAGTAACATATCGATGACAAAGGGAACAACGTGTGTTGTTATGCGGTTTAACCGATAAAGATCTTCGTAGAATATGTAGGAACCAATATGAACATCCAGGCTCCACTATTGGTTATTGACCGGAAACAGTTCTAGGTCATGTCTACATAGTTCTCGAACCCGTAGGGTCCGCACGGTTAAAGTTACGATGACAGTTTTATTATGAGTTTATAAGTTTTGATGTACCGAAGTTTGTTCGGAGTCCCGGATGTGATCACGGACATGATGAGGAGTCTTGAAATGGTCGAGACATAAAGATTGATATATTGGACGGATATATTTGGATACCGGAAAGGTTCCGGATGAGATTGGGACTATATCGGAGATCCGGGAGGTTACCGGAACCCCCCGGTAAGTATATGGGCATTATTGGGCCTTAGTGGAAAGGAGGGAGAAGGAGCAAAGGAGGGGGCGCCCCCCCCCCCAAGCCCAAT
>NC_041391.1:640266154-640287184 GCF_002162155.2 Triticum dicoccoides
TCTCTTCCTTCCCTCTCCTACTCCTAATAGGAAAGGGGGGCCAAACCTACTTGGAGTAGGATTGCCCCCCCTAGGGAAAGCCTCTCCCCTTGGCCGGCCCCCTCCTCCTCTCCCCCTTTATATACGGGGGAGGGGGGCACCCCTAAGACACAGAAGTTGATCTACGGATCGTTCCTTAGCAGTGTGCGGTGCCCCCCTCCACCATATTCCACCTCGGTCATATCGTCACGGAGTTTAGGCAAAGCCCTGCGCCGGTAGAACATCATCATCGTCACCACGCCGTCGTGCTGATGGAACTCATCCCCGGCGCTTTGCTGGATCAAAGCCCGGGGAATGTCATCGAGCTGAACGTGTGCTGAACACGGAGGTGCCATACGTTCGGTGCTTGGATCGGTCGAATCTTGAAGACGTATGACTACATCAACCGCGTTGTCATAACGCTTCCGCTTACGGCCTACGAGGGTACGTGGACAACACTCTCCCCTCTCGTTGCTATGCATCACCATGATCTTGCATGTGCGTAGGAAATTTTTTGAAATTACTACGTTCCCCAACATTGTGGCCATCAAGCTTATTGCCGAATGGCATGGGGGAGCTCGTGGATATGCTTCAAGGAGCACGGCGGTGCTTCCGATTATGGAAGATGTCAGCTTGCCGACAAGGTGCAAGAGAAGCCTGGGCTATGGTGAAGACGCGCTACACCAAGCTGGACCCGAACCATATGGCCGAAGTAGGACCGGCGGGGCCCGATGGGCGAGAAATTCCCATGAGCCTAGTATATGACCAGGTAGCGTTAGCCGCCAAGTATTCTCAACAGGATTGTAAGCTAGATAGCCTCTTGGATGGTATAGAGGAAGAATATAGTCAGTCCAAGTGACTATGTAATTTAATGGACATAATTAGTCCCTAGCCGGATTAAAATCATTTGTCATGGCGGACCTTTTCGCTTCAGCCCCCGGATCCTATAGTTCGGGGTGTGTCCGAATACCCGCTCAGTCATACAAGACCGGGGTATGCGTGGAGACAAGGCGTAGGGGTCATAAGTGCTAGGAACAGACAAGTACCCAACTAGTTATGTTATATTACATGGATAGTAAGAAACATCTTCCAGGGAGAATAGTTTCGTTAGGGGTTCCTTTCCCTAGGTATGCATGCGACAATGCACATGTCCGGACTGCGAACGATGGCGTAGGATACAAGACTTCTGGGGATTTACATTGTAATAAACGAATACATCTTTTGTTCAACGATCGAATATTCTCTTAAGGAAACTAGCTTTCGGCTTCACCAAGTCTGAGGTACACATCCGGCTGAACCGGCAGTAACAATCGCAGAGGTGCTCCCCTTATGCCCTAGCCGAATTAACGGGAATGTAGGGCATAAACACAAGAGCCAGGCAACCCAGCTTGGCCACATCTTAAGTCATATCGATGCATATAATGGTGAAGAAAAGGCACATGTGAAAAAGAAACTCACATGTGATGGGCAAAAGGCCATTTGAGTAATTATTTTTAGCTTCCGTATAGGAAGCCCCCAGGTATTGCTTACACACATAGTGCGGCCGGAGTAATCTGGGAGTCCGCACTATGTTAAGTACTTTGTGTGAAGAGGAAAAAAGGTCAAGAAAGTAAAAAAAAGGGGGTAGCATAAATAAAAGGGAGGGAGTAAGGAGACGAACACTAAGTTCGGCGTTAGGCGTAGAATCTCCGGAGTCTGGCCGTGTTCCATGGGTTCGGCTCGAGTCTGTTATCGGGTGCATTACGCAAACGGTATGCTCCTCTGGTGAGAACTTTGTCAATGACGAAGGTACCTTCCCACTTGGGCTTGAGTTTGTCCTTCTTCTTCTCCGGTAGGCATAGAACGAGTTCGCCGATATTGTATGTTTTGGCCCGCACTTCTCTGCTTTGATATCGTCGAGCCTGCTGTTGATAGAATGCGGAATGGGCTTTTGCGACATCGCGCTCCTCCTCCAGGGCATCCAAATTGTCCTGCCGATCTAACTCGGCTTCCTTCTCTTCGTACATGCGTACGCGTGGCGAATCATGTATTATGTCGCAGGGAAGTACTGCTTCCGCACCGTACACCATAAAAATGGTGTATATCCGGTGGTGCGATTCGGTGTGGTCCGCAGCCCCCAGAGTACGGAGTCGAGCTCCTCGACCCAGTGCGTATCCGATTCTGTCAAAGATCGCACTAGTCTGGGTTTGATGCCGCTCATGATGAGACAGTTTGCCCGTTTGACCTAGCCGTTTGTTTGGGGATGGTAGACGGAAGCGTAGTCGAGCTTAATGACCATTTTACCGCACCAAGTTTTCACTTCATCGGCTGTGAAATTTGAGATATTATCAGTGATGATGTTGTGGGGGACACCGAATCGGTGTACGACCCCAGATATGAAGTCTATTACTGGTCCGGATTCGGCCGTTTTGACTGGTTTGGCTTCTATCCATTTGGTGAACTTGTCCACCATGACCAATAAGTATTTTTTCTTATGGCTTCCCCCTTTAAGAGGTCCTACCATATCCATCCCCCAGACCGCGAAGGGCCAGGTTATGGGGATTGTTTGGAGAGCGGTAGGGGCATATGACTCTGATTGGCGAAGAGCTGGCAACCGATGCAATATTGCACAAGGTCCTGCGCGTCTGCTTGGGTCGTCGGCCAATAGAAGCCAGTACGGAAGGCCTTGCTGACTAGCGCTCGGGCCGCGGCGTGGTGTCCGCCCAGTCCAGCATGGATTTCGGCCAAGAGTTGCTGCCCTTCCTCTTCGGAGATGCACCTTTGGAGCACTCCGGTCGCGCTTTTCTTATAGAGTTCCCTTTCATGGACTTTGTAAGCTTTAGAATGCCGGACAATGCAGTGTGCTTCATTTTGGTCTTCAGGGAGCTCCTGCCTATTTAGGTAGGCCAAGAAAGGCTCAGTCCACGGGGCTATTACGGCCATCATTTCGTGGGCCGAAGATGTTATTTCGGTGGCAGAGCCTCCGATTGTGTCTGTCGGTTCGGAATCTGGGGGTGTGTTCGGATCCGTGCTAGTATGTCCGGACTCCCCTTCCCATACTACGGATGGCTTGAACAATCTTTCCAGGAATATGTTAGGTGGGACAGGGTCACGTTTAGCGCTGATGCGGGCGAGGACGTCCGCCGCTTGATTGTTTTCTCGAGCCACATGGTGGAATTCGAGCCCCTTGAACCGAGCTGACATTTGGAGGACGGCATTATGGTAGGCCGCCATTTTTGGATCCTTGGCATCAAAGTCTCCGTTTATTTGAGATATTGCGAGGTTCGAATCCCCGCGCACTTCCAGGCATTGGATGCCCATAGAGACTGCCATCCGAAGACCATGCAGCAGAGCCTCATATTCGGCCGCATTGTTGGAGTATGTGTATAATATTTGGAGGACATACTGGACCGTGTCTCCGGTGGGAGACGACAGGATAACACCTGCTCCCAGTCCGGCCAGCATTTTGGAGACGTCGAAGTGCATGATCCAGTTGGAGTACGCGTCGTACTCTTTAGGGAGTTCGGCTTCCGTCCATTCGGCGACAAAGTCAGCCAGTACTTGCGACTTGATGGCCCAGCGTGGTTTGTATATTATGTCGAACAGAAGGAGCTCGATGGCCAATTTGGCAATCCAGCCCGTAGCGTCGCGGTTATTTATTATGTCATTGAGTGGTACTTCGGAGGCCATTGTAATCGAACACTCTTGAAAGTAGTGTCGCAGCTTCCGGGATGCCATGAAGACCGCGTATGCTATTTTTGGATAGTGTGGGTATCGGGATTTTCATGGGGTAAGGACCGTGGATACGTAATAAACCGGCTTTTGGAGCGGGAATTTGTATCCGTCAACCTCTTGTTCGACGATGAGCACTGCGCTTACAACTTGGTGTGTTGCAGCTATGTATAGTAGCATAGGCTCGCCGATATTCGGCGCTGTTAGGACTGGATTACTGGCCAGTAAGGTCTTTATTTCATCGAGTCCAGCCGCGGATGCATCCGTCCACATGAAGTGTTCGGTGCGCCGAAGGAGGCGGTAAAGAGGTAATGCCTTTTCTCCTAACCTAGAGATAAAGCGGCTCAAAGCAGCCACGCATCCGGCTAGTTTCTGGATGTGCTTGAGGTCTGTTAGTATGGCCAACTGCGACAGAGCTCGGATTTTTGCCGGATTCACTTTGATTCCTCTATTGGAAACAATGAAGCCCAGCAGTTTCCCAGAGGGGACGCCGAAAACGCATTTTTCCGGATTCAACTTGATGTCGTATGTCTGGAGATTATCGATGTAAGCCTCAAGTCATCTATTAGGGTTTTGACGTGCCTTGTTTTTATGACCACGTCGTCCACATATGCCTCCACTGTTTTGCCGATTTGTTTTTCCAGGCATGTTTGAATCATGCGTTGATAGGTTGCACCGGCATTCTTAAGCCCAAAAGGCATAGTGTTGAAGCAAAAAGGGCCATATGGCGTTACGAAAGTTGTTGCGGCTTGGTCAGACTCTGCCATCTTTATTTGATGGTATCCAGAGTATGCATCGAGAAAACACAGGGAGTCGTGTCCAGCTGTGGCATCGATGATTTGATTGATGCGAGGGAGGAGAAAGGGATCCTTGGGGCAAGCCTTGTTGAGGTCTTTGAAGTCGACGCATAGGCGCCAGGATTTGTCCTTCTTTGGTACCATTACCAAATTTGCCAGCCAATCCGGATGTTTAATATCTCTGATGAATCCGGCCTCAAGTAGCTTGGCTAGCTCCTTCCCCCATTGCTTGTCGCTTGGGCTCTGAGAATCGCCTTAGGGTCTGTTTGACAGGTTTATATCCCTTTAGTATGTTAAGGCCATGCTCGGCCAATCCACGCGGGATGCCCGGCATGTCCGATGGATGCCAGGCGAAAATGTCCCAGTTCTCGCGTAAAAAGTCTCGTAGTGCGGCGTCCATTGCGAGGCTCAACTGTGTCCCGATGGAAGCTGTTTTCATGGGGTCTGTTCGATGGACTTGGAATTTGACTATCTCATATGCGAGTTTAAATGAGGTGGACTTGGGTCGCTTGTCGAGTATCACATCGTCCCTATCCACGGTGGGCCGTAGCGTTGTTAATTCTTCGGCTGCTAGGGCTTTGGATAATGCTTCCAGGGCCAGTGCTGCAGTTTTGTTTTCGCCGCGAAGTGCGACGTCCGGATCACTGGCTAGAGTGATGATTCCATTGGGCCTGGGCATTTGAAGCTTCACGTACCCGTAATGGGGTATGGCTTGAAAGCTCGTAAACGTGTCCCGCCCTAAAAGGGCGTGGTATCCGCTGCTAAAAGGAGCCACTTGGAATGTGATTTCTTCGGACCTGTAATTTTCCGGGGTGCCGAATACCACATCAAGTGTGATTTTTCCCGCACACCGCGCTTCTCGACTAGGGATGATTCCCCTGAAGGTGGTGCCGCTTTGCTCAATGCGGCCTTTATCAATTCCCATCTTGTTGAGTGTTTCTTCATAGATTAAGTTTTATCTGCTTCCGCCGTCCATGAGTACTTTAGTGAGCCGGAAGCCGTCCACGATTGGGCTAAGGACCAGAGTGGCCGGTGCCTGGATAGTCTGGAATCGAGGTTCATCACTGGCATTGAAACTTATAGCGGTGTCGTTCCAGGGGTTTATCTTTGCCACATGGCAAATTTCAGCGGAGCTTCGACGAGCTCGCTTGCGCCTATTGTTTGAGGCGAAATTCTCGAGGACCGTTAACACCGCATTGTGTTTGTTGGCGGGATGTGATTCTGCTTTATGGCTTGCGAGAAGATCCTCGCCACTTTTTGCAACCTGCCGGAGTATCCAACATGCTCTAAGGCTATGAGTTGGTGTCGTGTCCGGAGTGCTATGGAGTTTACATGATCCATTGAGCCATTCTTCCAATACAGTTCCCCGCCCTGGGGTGCGCTTTTGTTTCTTGGGAACAGGGTCGGCCGACTTTTGAGAGTTCACCCGTTTAGTTCGGACAAAGGTCTTGGTGAGAGTCGTACTGTCCCAAAATTCGTTTTGGGTTTTCCAGGCGCTTTCCATCGCATAGTACTTCTGTACTATGATTGCCAAATCCGCGAAGTTTACTATGTCACGGCGGCTTATAGCATTAAGGAGCCCTATGTCCGTGCAGTTTTTGTAGAAGAGTAAGACTACGTCCTCCTTGTGGCAGTCCTTGACCTTGTTAAGCGCAAGGAGGAACCTGGCCCAGTAGCGATGTACAGTCTCCTGGGGCTCTTGCCCGATGCGGGAGAGACGGTTTAAGTCCTGGTGGGTGTTGTTAGCTGAACCCGGATTCTGATCTGATCTAACACTCAGGGGCGTGGGAGGTTCCGAGCCTGACAGCTCGGGATCCGGAGTGCTGCCCAATTCCTTCGGCCCAATGCCCGGTTCTAAGTCCGGGACCTGGGTCTTGTCTTCCTTTGAGCAGGTATTCGGCTCAAGGAGTTCGGCGATCCGGACATAATTCGCCTTCAAAGTCGAGGGGCGATCTGTGTGTGGCTCTTCCACTACCGCTATCTCATGGGTGGCCGGCAGGGATCTGATGTCCCTTTGGTCGGGTTTAAGCCTGATCCGGTCATAGTCTGTAGTGACTCCTAGAGCGGCAATGCGATCCAAGAGCTCATTGAGGGAGGAGAGCTCTATCGGATCTATCTGTTCGGTGAGTTCCGAACTGACGCGAAGGTTACGATTGATGACCCGAGAGGCCATCGTCAGTGCTATCGCTGATGGGGCGGCCACGATAAAGCTGCCAAGTCGGAGAATTTGGACTACAGCCAGAGCTCCCCCTGAGGTAATGTTGTCCTTGACAACGAGATGAGCCATCGAGCCTTGCGGCGATGACACAGAGGAACTCTCAATGAAAGCACCAATGTCGGTGGCAAAACCGGCAGATCTCGGGTAGGGGGTCCCGATCTGTGTGTCTAGGCTGATGGTAACAGGAAGCAAGGGACACAATGTTTACCCAGGTTCGGGCCCTCTCGATGGAGGTAAAACCCTACTTCCTGCTTGATTAATATTGAAGATATGAGTAGTACAAGAGTAGATCTACCACGAGATCGTAGAGGCTAAACCCTAAGAGCTAGCCTATGATGGTATGATTGTAATTGTGATCGGCCCTCTGAGGACAAACCTCTCCGGTTTATATAGACACCGGAGAGGGCTAGAGTTTACTTGGAGTCGGTTACAAGGAAGGAAACACAATATCCGGATCGCCAAGCTTGTCTTCCACGCAAAGGAGAGTCCCATCCGGACACGAGCTGAAGTCTTGAGTCTTGTATCTCCATGCTTCATTAGTCCGGACGACGTATACAGTCCGGCTGTCCGGATACCCCCTAATCCAGGACTCCCTCATGCGTCGCCTCGACGCCAAGCCGGCCGGTGTCGGCAACAACCCGGTTGTAATGATGACCGGCCCGGAGCAGCCGAGTCCGCCACGACAGCACCTCGGCTGTGAAAAAGAAGGATTCAGCAAAAGAAAAAAGCAAGACGTAAGATTTGGCCCAATTGTTACATAATTGGCCCGAATCTCGGGGGCTACACCCAGTGGGTGCGCTAGCGCGCCCCCACTAAAAAAGAGCACAAGAGTACATGCGGCGATGCGGAGCTCCTCCTCCTTGGCGGCGACCTGCTCCACGAGCTCCCGGTGCTTGCCTAGGAGACGGTTGTAGGCGGCAACCCGGAAGGCGTCAAGATGCTGAAGAAATCAGAAGTTAAAAGCAAGGCCAACGCTCTAAAGATTCGACCCAACTACTACGTAGTTGGCCCGAATCTCGGGGGCTACACCCAATGGGTGCACTGGCGCACCCCCACAAAGAAGAAATTACAAGGAAGAAGGAAGACTTACCAGCACGGCGCACTCCAGGTCGTGCGTCCGCTCCACCTCGGCCTGGGCGAAGGCCTCAAGCTGCTCTGTCCGGCCTCGCAGGCGGCGGCTGATGGCGTCCAGCGCCGCCTCCTCCTGGGTCTGGGGCCCGAAGACAGCGGCGTCCTCCCTGCCGGGGCACCAAGGCGTGCCCCCAGCTGGCCGCTTGCGAAGCATCCAGCACTTCCTCCGACGCCCCTCCCGGTGCCGACGACGACCCAGACGCCAGGACGCCCTGCATCACCACCACCGGCCCAGCTACCGGGGTGGCCTCCGGCACCGCCGCCTGCGGTTCCTCCTCCATAGCCGGCGGCACCTCCGGTGCTGCCGCCCGCAGTGCCTCTTCCAAGACGACGCTGCCTCCACCACCATCAGCCCCCGCGCGCTCGACCACGTCGGCTCGCGGCGGGGTATCGCCCCCCACCTACACGACCTCTTGGTCGAGGATCACCACCTCAGCCCGGTCTCCATGGCTGCGCTCCCTCACCGACGACGGCTCAAAGACCGTTGCCGCCACCACCGTGCCCTCCGGCATCTTGCGCCAGGCCGGCTCCACGCCGGATCGCGCCCATGCCGCCGCCGCCTAGGTCCAAGTCTGGACCGACGCTGCCTCCAGCTCCGCCTCGGCCCAGTTCCTGTCCCGCCAGGCCAAGGCCTCGGCATTGTTCGGTTCTAGGCCGAGCTCCGAGTCAGCCCGTCCCTCCACCTTGCCCTGTTTGGCGATATCAGACCGGCTCCTGCGGAACGCGGCCCCTTCGGCGGCCGCGGCTTCTGCCGCTGCCCTCGCCAGCGCGATTGGCGACCTGAAGAAGAAGGCAGAATGAGCGAATAAGAAACAAGACTAGCAACAAAATCCAGGCGCAAACAAGAAATGAAGCTTACCCCGTCAAGACCGGGACCGGGGTTGGCCTCCCGTGCCCGCCACCGCGCTTCTTCTTGACCGGCCTCCCAGCCACCGCCGGGTCCGCCGTGCGCTTCGGGGCCCGAGGTCGCGGCGCGACACTGTCTTTCCCATGCGGGCGGCTTGGCGCCGCCCCAGCGAGGACCCGGCTCCGCCCGCGTTGCCGCCTCCCCCGCCGAATGCCACTACACCAACAGCCAGCGTCAGCATCACCCGCGTCGTGCCATGATCAGCAATTCAAGGCACATGAAGAGAAAAAACACGAAACTTACCCACGCGACACCCAGCGCTGACGTCGGACTCGGTCACCTCCTCCTCGCCAGGAGCCGTGGGCTCCTTTGGCGCCACCGGCGCCACCTGCGACGGAGCCCGGGCGTAAGGATGCCGAATCGCGTTTAGAAGTATCACCCGCGTCGCGTCGGCACGAATGAGAAGGTGCGCCGTGGAAAAATAAGAAGACCAGACACTCACCTGTGGCGCCGGGTTCGACTCGCTGTACGGCGCCTTGCCGAACCGCCAGTCCTCTCCAAGGTTGGCCTTGAAGATGTTGTTCACGCCGCGTGCAATCTGCTCCGCGAACAGCCGCGTCGACCCCATACGGTTGGGGTCCTGAAGGCCGATCATTTCACCGATGAGGTAGGAGCGCCTCTGGAGTGGAAGGACCCGGCGCATGATGAACGCGGCAAGGAGGTCGGTGCCGGTGAGCCCCTCCTGCGTCCTCATCACCGTCACCCGCTCGCAGAGGATGACGATCTCCTGCGACGGGCGCCGGAGCGAGTAACCCCAGTTCGTCTTCGCCCTCGGCGGCGCGATGGCGAAGGGCGGAAGGTTGATGTGGTCCACGCCATGGTTGCGGGCGTAGAAGGAGTTCTGCCACTTCTTGGCAGAATGCTCCAGCGGGATCTTGGGGAAATCCGCCCTAGACCGCTTCGAGATGACGGCGGTGCCGCAATCGGCGAACTCCCCGGTCGACGGGCCCTGCTGCTTCAAGGAGAAAAAGCACGCCCAGAGGTCGATCGTGGGCTCGACCCCCAGGTACCCCTCGCAGAGCGTGATGAAGCCGAAGAGCTAGACGATGGCGCCGGCGCCAAGATGATGCGGCTGGAGCCGAATAACTCCAAGAACGCGCGGAAGAAGGCGCTCGCCGGCAGCCCGAATCCGCGCTTGAAGTGCGTGAGGAAGACCACGCACTCCTGCTCCTCAGGCCGAGGCCTCTGCTCACCACGCGGCAGGCGAACGCCAACGTCCGTCTCCCGCGGCAAGTGCCGCGACGCCCGGAGCCGGGTGATGTCCTCGGTGGTGAATCTGCTTGGAGCAGCGGGCGCCGCAGTGCATCGGCTGCAAAAAGCGGAGCGAGAGCAAAGGGACAGGAGGGCGCGAGCGAGAATAATGTCCACCGCCACCCTGCCCCCCGATTTATAATCCTCGGTTCAAACGTGGGGGGGTGGGATCGTCTGCACGCGCCCGTTTCACTACCCCGCAATAAGTGCGCACGTACACGCACAGTAACTTCTCGGGGAAGTACAATCGGCCCCGAGACGCCGCAATAAATCTGCGCGCGTGGGCCAAGGGCGCGCGGCGGCGGGCCCCAGCCCGTCACCCATTCCCGTCACGCGGTGGCCTATCAGGCCCCTCTGGCTTCCGGACGCCACGTGGCGCCCGCGCAAAGCCCGAGGGATTGCCCCAAGATTCGACGGACTCCTCGGTTCCCACCACGGCTGGGATGCCGCGATCCGGTTTCCGAGAAAACCGGCACACAATGGGTGTTGCCGGACCCGGCGCTCGCAGAATCCGCCTTGCTCATGGGGAAACTACGAAGGCCCACTCATCCAAAGACGGCGGACCATCACAGCTTCGGGGAGTACTGTCGGGGGGATGAACCCCGGGCAGGCAACGAAACCCGGATCCTCTTCAAAAATAGTGGGGCCCGCATCGCCCCTCAAACTGGCGCGCGCCCGGCCGGGTCACTCGACCCGGCAAGGCCCGCAGCACGGCCAAACTCTCTGACCCGGCAAGGTACGTCGACCCGGACTCAGCAACTGGCGCAAGGCGGCCGAACCCGGCACGACCAAGGCTTCCCCAACAAGCCGACCCCACGCGTGGCGTGCGCCGCAATCCAGCCACTGGTCAAGCTCCCGTCCCATCCAAGCCATACGATGGGACGAGACCTCAATCACCAATGACCAAGACAACAGTGTTTCCACCCCATGCCTATGGTCAGCCGGAGCGTGGCAACAGTGCCCCTTACCTACCCGCTGACCGGGGCTGGCGTGGCAACAGTGCAAAAAGAGTTACATTGAATAGATCTCCAAGAAGATCAAGGAGAACTTTGTATTGAGATTCAAAGAGAGAGAAGAAGCCATCTAGATAATAACTATGGACCTGAAGGTCTATGGTAAACTACTCACAACTCATTGGAGAGGCCTTGGAGATGATGTAGAGGCCCTCCCTGGTCGATTCCCCCTCCGGCAGAGCACCGGCGAAGGCTCCAAGATGGGATCTCACGGATACAGAAGGTTACGGCGGTGGAAATAGTTTTTCGTGGTCGCCTCTGATGTTTTCGGGGTATGTGGGTATATGTAGGAGGAAGAAGTAGGTCGGTGGATGCCCGAGGGGCCCACAAGGGTGGGGGGCGCGCCCACCTATAGGGGGTGTGCCGGGCACCCTCGTGGCCGCCTCCTTTGTTTCTTGACTTCCACTCCAAGTCCTCTGGATCACGTTTGTTCCAAAAAGATCGCTCCCGAAGGTTTCGTTCTGTTTGGACTCCGTTTGATATTCCTTTTCTTCGAAACACTGAAATAGGCAAAAAACAACAATTAGGGCTGGGCCTCCGGTTAGTAGGTTAGTCCCAAAAATGATATAAAAGTGTAAAGTAAAGCCCATAAACATCCAAAACGGGTAATATAATAGCATGGAACAATCAAAAATTATAGATACGTTGGAGACGTATCATCATCCTCCTCCAATTTGGCGATATTGTCTTCCATCCACTGCGGTCTCACGCGTATACGGTACTTGACACCATCGTCATACCACTTCATGTGGTCTTCACGGTAGCAGATCCACTCAGCCACTCTCCTCTCGTTGTCTTTGTGATACCTCCTCTCATCCCATGCTTGCATGTGGTCCTTGTCCTCGTACCCCCAGTCTGTGATGGACTGACAATTCTTTCCACTCTTCCTGCAAGGCATAGGAAGCAGCGGACGTCATGACAACATCAAACATAAATAAAAACACAGCAAGTAGAGAACAATGCCCTCACCAGCGAAGGGAGGAGCCGCCGGTGTCGGTGGGTTGACCCGGTGGGGTATGTTGGAAGATCCCAAACTGTGAGGCCACACGTTGTGGTAAGTGCCACTCGACGGCGTACACACATATCAAGGGCACAATGCACTGCCAGGCAAGCTGATCCTCCTTGCACATCGAATTGAGCTCGAACCCCCATTCTCGGTTGTGGTACGGACTCCAGTTAACCTATAAAAGGATTGTTAACAACAATGAAAGTTGCTACGAAACGATTGATAAGCTACTTGGTATACCTGAAATTCTGTTAGGTTGTCCAACTCGTTGGTCAAGATCTTGTACAGCATACTGGCCTTGCCCGTGTAGACCTTTACCTTGTCCCAGGCGTACGCCGACGGTCGGGTACCGATCAATGTCCCTTTCTTTGCCATAATCCGTCCATGCACGTGAGCGAACTCTCTCTAGACGGCCCACCGACAACCGCTCCCACGTCCAGATTGAAAGGGCCCAAACAAATCCACACACGTCAGAGGTCTCTTCGGTCCACTGCGTCGCATCATCCAGCTGCAAACATGAAGTGATGATGATCAGATAGCACAATCTCAAACAGCATACATAAGTAGAAAAATGAGTATTGAGATTTTTATCTTACCGAGCGGTATAGGTAAGCGAGGACGGCGGACTCCCAGCTGTACCCCACATCCCAGTCCTCCAGGAAGCCGAGATACATCCATAGGGCGCAATCCCCTGAGCAGTCAGGAAAGACGACCTCCGTCAGAAGGTACCACAAATAGGCCCTCATGTACTGCTCCACGGTCTGCTCATCGACATCCTGCGGGCATACGAACCGGTTCTCGAGGAGCCACTTGAGTCACACACCAGATGTTCTGTTCCCCTTCATGGGAGGGCAGTCGCCGATGAGGGTGATCACCCTCTCCTGCCAGTTGGTCCTCTCCACTCGCCCAGTGAGAGCATGGACCTGGATTGGCATGGTCGTGATCATGCCGAAGTCCTGGAGAGTCACTGTCATCTCACCACAGGGGAGATGGAAACTATGTGTCTCGGGGCGGCACCGATCGATCAATGCCGTGAGCTCCGAGTGGACGAGCGTCGGCGGGTGTCTTTTGAACTGAAGAATGAAACCCAACATCCGTGCTCTACCAAAGTACAGAGTGTAGCGCTCGTCGTACTGCATCTGCGCGGCCTTCATGTGGCCCCTCATCCGCAATGGGGGGAGTATCTGTCAAAATGTAAACAGAATTGTTAGTGACTTATTCTTTCATAATAAACAATACAACAAATTTGTGTTAGTCATTATCACTCCGTTCTCTATAAAACAGGCACAGTGACCGTTGTCAAAAGCATGATCAAGCATGGTGTAATTCACGCCGATTTCTGGCGCAAGGGGGCGCCTATAACAATTGGAAATGATGTCATTTTCAACAAACTTGTATCACTTTGAACAAACAAGAAACATATCACCTCCAAAAATAAATGAGTCATATTCAACCGACATGAATCATATCGTTTTCATCATTTTGAAAAAACATGAAACATATCAAGTCCAAGTATAATTGAATCATATTAACCGACATGAATCATATCATCTTCATCACTTATCACTTATTCAACCAACATTCATCAATGCGAATGAATAATACTCAACCAACATCTTTCATTCAACAACATTCAATAATGCATCATATCATAATTTTGTTTGACAAAAAAAATTATGTACTAGGGTTCATCTTGAGGGTTCACCATTTTTTCTCCAACAACATCCACTACTTGCATCATATAACATCCACATGCATCATATATAAAAAAATCCTCCAACATGCATTATATCATATCATCATTTTTTTAAACAAAAAAAATTATGAACTAGGGTTCATCTTCACACTATCATTCGAACTAGTGAGTGGTTCATATTCAACACCACTAGTGATTAGAGAACATCTAAAAGCAACCTAAAACAATACTAGGTAAAAAATCAATCTTAGTTCAAAAATAGGGGTGATTTGAAGCAAATAATGTGTCGAATCGGAAGCTATTTGACTAAAAGTAATTGGATGGATCGGAGGAGTTTACTTTTCTCTCTTCGGAGCCATCTCGATCCGCAAAAATGGTGTAGAAACGGTGAAGATCCAAGGGGAGGAGTAGAGAGGGCGAGAGAGAGGAACTTCCTCTGTTCTTGGCGGCTAGGAGGAGAGGACAATGGGGGAGATGGGGCGGGGGCGGGGGCGTCGGCACGTATAACTGCGCCCCCTACCGCCAATGTCCCCGGTGGTAGGGTTATACAGCCTACCGCCAAGGACATTGGTGGTAGGGGGAACGGAGGGGGACGGCGGCCGTCTAGGGCTGCTGACGTGGATTAGCACCTTACCGCCAGGGTGCCTGGCGGTAGGGTGTTCAAGGTTACCGCCATGACCCCTGGCGGTAAGAAAAGGGGTCAGATTTTAAAAAAAGATTGAACTAGGGTCAGATCTCGATTTTCTTCGGCAAAAGGGTCAAAACACGAAATTCGGCCGCACACAGTCGCCATCTTCAGAATTCAGTCACTCACAGTGGACAAAATCACTGTTTTGACCTCTTTTAGAAAGTTAATCACGATTTAAGCCTACTTTGTAAATATTTTTGAAACTGACCTTTTCGCATCGCGCCTGCCTGTATGGTGCTATGCTCCACTATATCGCGCCGCGACTCATGGCGCCATGCTGTTGCCACTGTGGCATTGCGGGACCAGGCTGGGTATCATAGCACCCCGGACGGGGGCACTATGACCAGATACAATAGCGCCTGCGATCAGGGCGTTATACCCCGTTGCCTCAACTAGCCGCAACCAGCCCTTACGTACATGACTACATGGACATGCACACTCGATGCCGGATCGACCGGTTGATCTGCTTTGCACTTGTATGTATGGCTACTGACAGTAGTTAATTAGTGTACTGTTCTCGATGGTTCAGGCTAACCTAGCTATAACGTGAGAGCTAGGCACATAGTTATATATAGCTACTACCCCGTGAATATACGCTCGACAGGCTTAATTACAACAAGGTTCAATGAGGAGCACACAACCGTAATTGCCAGCGCGGCCTAAGAGCATCTCGAGCCGATCCCGTAAACCGGGCCATCCGGCAAAATAACCGCCGATTTACGGGACCAAGAAGATTTTGCCGGCATGAATAGATCCCGTATATTTGCCCGTTTCGTATTTTTTAGGGACCTACAAACCCCGGCCCATTTTTGCTATACCTACATGAATTGTTTTGTTTTTGCCGGATTCCCTTTCCGCTTGGCGAAAACTAACTTTCGCTTGCTTCGGTACTCGCCTCCTGTGCCGCCGCTGCCTGAAATCTCACTTCCGACCTCGTTGTCCGGCATCGCGACACTGGAAACCAGCGAATGGAGTACCCACAGTCGCCGTCCGGCATGCACCGCCGCCATCTCCAATGCCGCCACTCCGTCCGCCCGCGCCTCCCGTGGCCGTTCATGCCTGCGCCGCCCAGACTCCTTTCGCCACCGCCATGAAGAGGAAGCGGCAGGAGAACCACCTCGCCCAGGGGGCGCAGCTGACGCGACACCTCCCTCTTTCTTCCCCGCTTCGGTTCCTCCCGTCAAGGCCGCCGATGGCAGGACGAAGACCACCTCCACCGGGCCAGCCGATGCGCGGGCGAAGACCCCGAGGAAGAAGGCGATCACCTCAAGAGTCGGGTTCCTCCTTCGCCTCCGGCCGGCCACGGCCTCCCCATTCACGATGACTCCACCGGTCATGCTTATCACATGTTCAATGAATCGAAGGGAGGAGGAAGACCACCTCCACTGGAGCAAACACCGTTGCAACGCCGGAGCCTGAGGACACAGGTCCACTACAAGGATGCCACCGTCGTCGTATCGTCCTTACTTGAACAGACCAGTGTTCAAATCCAACCCCAATATCGTTTGCTCATCGAGGAAGGATCTGAAGATTTTTTATTCAACGTTGTCATCGCGCATCACCGAAGTGAAAGACGACGAACATCCCAAACCCCTATAAGCTACTAAGGCCAACTCCAGCACGACCCCAAACGGACTTCCGTCTCGGTCTGCTCTTGTCCGTTCAGGGCGGCAATGGGGCCGGACGAGATGGGGTCGTGCGCTGGAGTTGGCCTAATGACTAAAATGATCCACCCACGTGAATCCAGCAACTGCCTCACCATCGATGACGAGTGGAGCCGCCAGAGGACAGCGGCGGAGGGAAGCGCCCTGCCGGCTGGGAGGCGAGATCGCCTTTCTTTCTTCTCGGAAGACAGCGATAGACAATTTGTTTCTTTTTGTCTTTAGTTAATAATACTGCCCAGTCGTTGGTATATACACCAAATAAACACTGTCACAGCCTCGCTGTCACGTATATATATGCATATATTGATATGTATCAATGTATGTACACTCCAAATATACGCGTAATGTGTTGTGCGATACATATGCATGGTGGCCATGCCGTGCATGCATGCACTTACACGCAGATCCAAGACTGAACAACCACGTACGGAACTCAGGCGTGCAACCGGGCATGGCGCCCTGGCCACAGGCGCTATTTGAGCAGCATAGCGCCACCTCAGGGGACGAGACTTGCCTGCTCCCCGCGTGTGTGCCCATCCATGCTCCCGCATACGTGGCATAATTTGATTGGAACAAAATAAGGTCCGACACCACCCCCTTAAAATCAGAGGGGGAGAGATGATTAGATTAGAAGGAAAAAGGAAAAAAAGACAACCGTACGATGAGATGGGAGCACGGATAGGAGCATGGGGAGGGAGCAGGCAAGCCGGATCCCCCCTTAGGTGGCGCTTTGGTACCTAGCCCTGGGCCCGCCCGTGCCACGCTGGCAACTGCATGGCGCCGTGAATGGGGACGCTATACAGCGGAGCATAGCACCCTTCCTGCAGGCGCGATGCAAAAGTCAGATTCGAAAATATTTGCAAAGCAGGGTCAAATTGTGATTAACTTTCTCAATAAGGTTAAAACAGTGATTTTGGCCACTCACAGTTTCGCTCATGTCACGGCCACCGCCGCACAAGGCGATTACTGCAGCGTTGTCGAATGATTGCGTCGATCGATCCGTGCGACATTACCCTGCACGCATAATTGGTGTGTACTCCATGCGGCAGTGAAGCATCAGTACTGCCTGTCGGGCGCGCCTTGTGCAGGACGAGGCTGCTTCCCGACGTGTCTGTCAGCCTGATTGTACCCATACAGTTACGAGCTGTATCGATCGATCGGCCCGTTCGATCTGGCCGGCCGGGGTGGCAACGACAGGCAAGCAAGGACAGCGATAACTGCTGCTTGTTAACAGTGATGCTCTTCTTGTCACTGGTTTCATTGAGTCACTTCATAGACCAACGAGGCCTAAAAACTAGCCCTACGCTCCGTCTCAGGCTCAACCTCTGAGATATGGATCAATCATATGATATCACATGATGATGGATACAATCGATCACTGGACCTAACCCTTCTAGGTAGCTAGTGTTACTATATATGCGCATGCATGTCGATCTTTTGATGTGCCTTTTACGGCATCTGGCAACAGTCGGCAAAGATCGCCTTACAGCAAGTACAATAAAGCTGAGTCAGCGGGCTATAAAGAATAAACTAGTATATTTTTGCTTTGTTGGAGGATAGAGAAGAGAAGAGAGAAGGTAAGCCGGCTCTTCGTGAAGAGCCAGCTCTATCACGTGCTCCTAGGCACTTTATGAGAATGAAAGGTGGGTCACATAATAAAAAATTGTACATTCTTTTAATCTATTATTGTACATGTTGACTATAAGATAGGCTGTAGATGACATGGCACTGACTTATAGCCAGCAGCTGGCTATACTATTAACCATGCTCTTACAAACACCTGTCTGATACAATCTCACTAGGACGCTATTGCATGCTGATGTCAAAGTTACTAGCTACTCCCTCCCTTGCAAAACTCTTGTGTTAGATTTATCTAAATACGGATATATCAAGTCACGTTTTATCATTAGATACATCCATGTCTAGACAAATCTTGGGATGGAAGATATCGAATCTTGCGGTAGCTGCAATGCGTGATGAGACAGAGCTACAGTGCCGCTCCTAGAAAGATCGAGGCGTGCAACCGCAAATAGTATGACCGGCCCAATCATTCGCGAGCTTAGCTCATTCGTCGTACGCACCCTACAGCTTCAATCTTGATGCTGCTCTGTGCGCCTCCGGTACGCTCCCTGTGCCTCTGCGTGCCCATGCGTGATCCCCTTCAAACCCGTGCCACGTCCGTATGCTATATGCAGATGGAGATCAGATCCATTGACCCTTCACGTTGTTGTGCATGCATGCATGCAAACAAATCTGATGGGCCAGATCGCCTGAGACACAGACGGCAGCCGAAGGTCGACCCATGTCGGCCCTTGGCGCCGTCGGGAGCAACCGAAACACGCGCGCACCCAGCAGATCCATCGATTAGCGACAAAACTAACTGAGCATTAAGCACTGTACTTTGTCTCAACAAAAAATGTAAGCACTGTACTGATGGACCTCCGCCGCGGTTGAGACCGGCACATGGGGCTCGCTGGGTACGTGCACAAAACTAACTGAGCAAGTATAGGCATCGACGATTTATTACATACAGTACAAACAGCAGAAGCTAACTAATTAATCAAGGGAGATGAATCAATCAGCACACTGACTCTCGTGGCACATCGTCCCTGCACTTTGACAGATCCATGCACATGCCACTCAGCAGCGAGGATGGTACCACCTGCTTAACCTTAACTACTGGTCAGTGCGTGTCTTGGCACCATCCAAGTACAGCGGCATGCGCCGCTAGCTGGTCCTGGCCGGCCGGCAACCACTGCATGGAGCACGGTGGTGCCGCTGCCGCTGCATGCCTGCTCGCTGCCGCAGAGATGGACGTACGTACCTGCTCGTATGTGGGCAATGCCACCCCAATTGGCCGCATGGCGCAGTGCCCCCTATTTAGATCTGTCTAGAATAGCTCCACCGTACTTTCTGCATCGTTCCTCCGTCATGGACCCTGTCAGCCAGCCGTTTGCGCGGCCAGCATGCATGCAGTGGCAGACACCACCATCGTCCGGAATGGCTTTCTCATTGGCTTGCACCACCATGCATCGTCGTGACATATGGCTTGCCACTGGCTATAGTGGCAGTCAGATGGCTGTGGATCGACCGCAGTTTGCCTGTCCCCCTGGAACTCCCCATCTCCGGTCTGTGCCCAACAGTTTCGGCCCATCCGATCGGCAGTAGCACGTAGTACATGCTTTTGCAAGCTAGCGCTACACGGCGCCAGAGCAGCATGCATGCATCTATACCGTCATGTCTGCGTGCCTACAAGATGATATACTGTTGACTTTCCTCTTCACAAAAATTGTCTTAATTCGTGTGCAATGATTCATCAGAGAAAACGATCGCGTGGCTTCAGTTCTTCTCCGTGAGGCCGATCTTTGTTGCCAAATCAGCGGCTTTTACATGGGATCCCCACTTTACTTCGATCAGATATATATCCTTGTCTGCACGTGTGTTATTTTACACTCGTTGTCATAGGCAGAGATACGTGCATATCTGCAAGCCAGCTCCAAAAAGTAGGGTTGATTAGGTCTACTATACCTTTGACGTATACTAGGGCACTGGATCCTTAGTTTAGCATTGATATATCTTCAAAATTGTCGACAAAAATATCAGCAATATTCATACAATATGTATATAACATGTAAAAAAAAGTCATACATAACTGTGGAAACTAAACAGACAAATTACACCATGGATAGTACCAAATCAAGTCAATGATGAGTGAAAGGGAGTTTTTTCCACAAAAAAATTGTAGGACTCGAAATAGGGTAGCAGATTGTACGGAAAATTATAGCCGTATCGAGTGGGAAATACCCTTTGGTCCCTGGGTATATATACACCTCATATGGGATTTATTGTGATAATTAAATAAAAAGTCAAAAAATGTTTGGAGGTTTATTTACAATAAACTTTGCTTTCCTTTGCAATAGTATATAAATTTTCATGAATACAGAACCAGCGTTGACTTCAGTGCAAAAAATAAAATTTATTTGCTATTATTGGTCATTATTCACACTATTTTAACCAAAAAAATTGTATTTTTCGAAAAGAAGTCAACGAGATTTTTTTTTCATTTTGTGGATTTTTTCTAGCAGTACAATGGAATGTCAAGTTTATTTCAAAAATATATTCAGAATTTGTTGACTTTTTATTCATTTACTAAATTATTTTTCCATATAGGATGTATATACACCATAGACAAAAAGTTCCCGTCCCGTATCGAGTCATGAACTGCAGTATGGATGAGTAGATGTCCTCCAAGTTGGAAGGATTTATTGCCTCTCGATTTTAACCCTGCGACTTAGGAATAAAACTCCAGTATGATTTGCAAAAAAAAAAACACAATGTGACAGTGACACAATAATACTTGAAGTGATACTATTCAGAACATGTTTTTTTATTAATATATGAAACAGATTCGGACTTGGAATTTTGTAACACAGTACATATGTATCATCTCTATGCGATGAATTTTTTGCAGGTTTTTTCACAAATTTAAATATGCAATTTCTGAGCGGAATTTCTTTACCCGGCGGCGACAAGAGGCTTTGCATAGGGTAGGTCGATCTGGACGGCCCATGCTTTTCACTAGCACACTGCGGGCCTTGCGTACGTAGTTCCGCCTACATCCAAGAGTTTTTTTTTTCATGGTAATACGTGTCTCATTCATATCATAAAGAACAAAGTACAAGTCACGTAAAGACCGACATGACAAAACTGAAAAAATAACAGAACATCTCTGAGCTTGACACCAACGCTCGTCACCTGCCTCCGGCACCACCACAGCAGCCACCGAAGAAAAGAATGACGGATCACCTCATGACCCGAGCTCGACGCGGCTCCATCACTGATACGGCATCCGAGAGTTGTTTGAAAGCAGCTAAATGCGACTTCTATACAGTTTAAATTACCGGTTAGCTGGTACAAGTAGCTACTTTCA
>NC_041391.1:640287533-640291261 GCF_002162155.2 Triticum dicoccoides
ACGGTGTGTAGGAGTACGTCCGTGTCGGCCTGCTTGCCGGGACAACGAACGAGACACGAAGTGAGGACAAGAAACGTCTACCGAAATTGAATCCTGCAAATCAAGTACCAGTACTGTGGTCGCCGTACAATGTCATTGTGCAATGAAATTTACCAAGCGCTGCTCAAGGAAACCGTGAATGGTGTGGAAGGTGAATTTGTGATCATGTGCAATCCCTTGGAGAGGTTAATCAGGAGTAATTTTTAACACATTTTACTTGGCATGGCGCGGCAATTGTGGAGGGATGCAGAAGGAAGACGGTTTTGTTTTCTTCAGGAACTAGCCTCTAATTTCATTCTTGAACGGGAGCTCCTTTATTTTAAGAGGGTTTTTTTTTTTGCAGGAAATTATTTGAAGTGGGTTGCACGGGAGTTCTTGTAAGGACTGATTTTATATAACATTTTTTTTTGCAAATTAAAGGAAACTGTGCGACGTCAATAATGAAAACAACCATGATTGAGGCAAGCACGAGTACATGGATGAGAACAAACATTCTGCCTGAGATTCCCGAATGCTCACAAAAAAAACTCCAATTATTATTTGTTGATCTTTTGAGCCATCCGCTCACGTGCCAATCTGCCATGACTAAGTTATTACTATCATAATACTCATCTATAAGAGGAAGCCCAGAAAGTACATCGCATACCTGGCTTGGGCAGAGCACATGCTAAAAAGAGCCATCTCTGTGCAAAGCAATTCAGGCAGACAGATGTAGCTAGCATGGGGCCTGTGGGGGAGGAAAAACAATGTTGTGTACATCATGTATACGGGCCCATGTACGGCAGTGTTGGCCCCACAGATTCTACATCTACCGTATGATGATGAACGAACCTTTGTGCCACATTTTCCAGTTGCCAAAATTTTACTGCCTTGCATGTTGCATGGTAAATTAAAGTGATATTTTGTTGTTCCATTTTCTTGCGACGGCATGCAAAATTTAATCTTTGTCTGGGAACTGATAAGTTCAACAGGTCCTGATGGAATTTTTGTAATTGGTACCTTCTTGCAAATTACAGGAAGCCATTTTGATTCCATAATAACTTGGGAAAAAAAGGGGAGCAAGCTAGCTAGCTAAACATGGATCGAGACTGCAAAAACGGTGGAGATTATTTAAGCTATTTTGAATCAACATGCAGTTGCAAAGTACTACTGCCAACTCACAAGAAGAAAGAAACCTAGAAAAATGAGAGTTACAAATGGAGGTCCAAGCTAAGAGCCTCCTGCTGCCCCAATTCACACCTACCTAGCTTCTCCGGCGACGTGGAGGAGCAGGACGACAAGGACGGCGACGAGGAGAGCAGGCTCATCACCACCTTCTCGTCCTTGCAGGTCATCACCTCCCCGGGCCGCACCACCACGGCCGGCGGCATGTCAGCCGCGCCGTGACGGACTGCTGCGCCGAAGTTCTCCACGGCCGGCAGGGGCACCCTCCAGTGGCCCTGCGCCTGCGCGACGGGGCTGCCGTCGATGGGCTGCGACATGGAGCCCGGGCCGCCCCCGCCGTAGGGCCCCATGCTGGCGGTCGTCCACATCGGGTAGTGCGGCGGCGGCTGGTCGTAGCGGGCGGCGGCGGGGTGGTGGTGGTGGTAGTTGAGGAGGGCGCCGTACATGTGGTGGCCGCCGGGGACGTAGCGGTGCATGGCGAGGGAGGCCTGCAGGTGGGCCCGCTTGGCGTGCTGGCGCTCCCGCTTGTGCGCGTTCTGGTGCCCGCCCAGCGCCTGCGACGTCGGGAAGTTGCGGCAGCAGTAGTGGCACTCGAACTTCCTCGTCTCCCCCGCCGCCGCCCCAGACGCGCCGCCCTTGGCTCCACCGCCGCCGCCGCCGTTGCCCTCGGACGTGACGGTGCTCCCGTTGGCGGCGTCCGGGGAGCCGGCGCCGGCCTCCTGCTTGCGCTGCTGCTGCTGCAGCAGGGCGTCGTTGTTGGAGAACTCGCGGCCGAAGAGCCGGATGGTCTCCCTCGCCTGCTGCTGCTGCTGCTGCGCCACCGCCGGCCGGATGAACGGCAGCTGCGAGAACGAGTCGACCCTGCGCACCTCCTGCGGCGTCGCCATGGCCGGCGAGACACCTAGCCTGCTATGCTACGTACGTGAACCCGGAGAATTCTCCGCGCCTTGGTAGCTTGACTTGGAGCGTCTCTAGCTAGCTCGTCTCTCTCTGTAGTGTTTGTGCGCTATGTGAGGAATTTGGCTACGAGTTGGTGCGGTTTTAAGGGGAAGGGCGCGCGATGCTTGTGAGGTCGGGGCGGAGGGGGACCATGCATGTCTATGTAAGGTCGGAGCCGAGTGTGGAGGGGACTACCCCAAGCAAGCAAGCAAGGAAGGGGCCAGCTTAAAAACCTCTCGCTCTCTCCCATCCACCACGCCACCGCCAAGTACAAGACGCAGCGCCGTAGTGGAATGGCAGTCGCAGTTTGCCGCTAGCTGCTGCTTGTGCAGTCGGGCACGCCTGGACCTGGCTAGCTAGCTTCCCCAACTATCCTGCCAGCCGCAGCTGCATGCACGCTGGTCATGGTCAGCCCGGTGGCCGGGGCTAGCTAGCTAGTGGTAGCCGGAAATATGCTGATCATGTGTGTCCCAGGCATGACATAACTCTCGGCAGATTTTGGGACTGGGTGCATATATGTACACACACGCATCGCATGCACGCGCAGCTACTAGCTACATGGGCTTAAACCTAGGCTAGGCTAGAGACGGAAGGCAAACTTCATTTCATTTCTTTTGGGTCTAGGCTTTCATCTTCATGCACAATGATCCGTAGCTGTCAGTGCCCATCGTCGCCATCGATGGACCGATGGAGTGGCCAAAGGGAGACGGGCGTACGTACGGGCTCGTGTGGCTCCGTCTACCTACCCATCGCCATCGTCCGGACTCCTTGCTTGTTCTGCACCGGGCGGCCTCTGGATTGGCCCTAGGGTTGTTCTTCAATCTTTATGGGAGGTTGGCTTATTTAGGACACGCACGCATGAGACTTGAGATGTGAGATGTGAGATGAGAGCCCGGTCGAGTCGACCGAGACCACACCGCGGAGGAGGTGGTGCTACATGGAGTACGTGGTGGTCCTCCTGGGGACGGCGACGTGCCTCTGGCCGTGGCCTGTGCTGGAGCTCGATGCCTGCTCCGGCCTGCTGCTTGCATGATGAGTTACTGCTGCAGCCCAGGCCCAACTTGTTCCTTTTTTACTACCTCTTTATTTATTCACGCTAGCTTTTGGGGTGATGGCCCTGGCTCTGGCTCCATTGCCTATTTGCATGCATGCACAGCATGGTAGATCGATGGATGATCGATCGATCTCGACGGCTGGCTAGCGAACAAGACAAGGAGAAGGTATATATGAGCATAGCTCCGTTTTCCCACTTTGTGACCTTTTCTTTTTCTTGATTGACAGCGCAGTTATAATAATTGTAGCCATCATCATCGGTGGCGCTTTGCACTGGGATCCACATGTTTAATTGTTGCTGGCTAGCTGTTTCTCTGACCATCATATATACAGTACGTAGATCCAGCTTTGCTCCTTCCACTCTCCTTTTGCTTCTCTTTTTCGCTGAGCCTTTTGCAAGCTTTATCTCTTATACTGATCATGTGGTATACGGGTGAGCAACCCAAATCTCGAAAACACAAAAACCAACAACCCTGCAATTTACAGCTGTTTTACAGACTCCTTCCAGCTAATCCCTCCTCCTTTGGCACCTC
>NC_041391.1:640291503-640295803 GCF_002162155.2 Triticum dicoccoides
CCCCTATTTTCAACCATAAACCTACATGTGATTGTGGTTGGATGGTTAGAGGGACAGTGGTATCCCCGATCCAGCACGGTTCAAGTCCTGCTGCACTCATTATTCCTGATTTATTTCAAGATTTCCGACAATGCGCTTTTAGTGGGAAGAGACGATCCCGTCGACGTCTCGACGATGAGGCGCCTGCGATGATTTCATAAATCTCAAGATGGTATGCCTACTTAGTCTCTCGAAGGTTCACATAGGGGTAGGGCTAGGGCTGCAAACGAGTCGAGCTCGAGCGAGTTGGAGTTGGCTCAGCTCAACTCATATGAAAATTCGAGCGAGCTCAAACTAAGTGAAGCTCATGATCGAGCTATAGAACATGACTCATGCTCAGATTGTAACGATCTCGAGCTAGTTTCGAGCTAAATGCATAGTAAAAATTATAAATCTATGGATGAAAAAAAGGCGGATATGTTGGGAACCTTTGCCAAAAAATAGGATATTTAACACATAATCGACCACGTGCCACAATTAGGCCTAAATCTCTCTGCACTTAATTAAGTTACTGTGTTCGTTGCTAAATAAAATGGAGAAAAATTATGGACAACATATATGGTATTATTTCCATTTAATATATGACATGATCATTTAACATAATGATATTTTGTCGAGCTATCGAGCTAAAACTGAGCGAGCCAACATTGGCTCCAGATCGACTCGTTTCTTGGTCGATCTACATAAAGTGTTCAAACTCAACTCGTTTCTTTTCGAGTCGACCTCGAGTGGAGTCAAAAAACGAGTAGATCTTGAGCGGCTCACGAGCCTCGAGCTTTTCTTGCAGCCCTAGGTAGGGCGTACGTGCAACAGAGTTCAAGTCCTAGTGCTTGCATTATTCCTGGATTTATTTTATAATTTCTGGCGATGTGCTTTCAGTAGGAGGAGACATTTCCGTCGACGACGAGGCGCCTACGGTAACTTCGTAAATCTCAGGATAATATGTCGGCTCGGTCTCTCGAAGGTGCTCATGGGGTTAGGGTATGCGTGTATGCGTTGATAGGGTGATTGTACGCATGTATTTATGAGCGCTTGTGTTTGTAGTGTGTTCAAAAAAAAATTGTCCGTTAAATTAGGAATCTCACTTAAGTCTACCATTACTCCACACCAAAATTAGGAACCCAACAACATTTTCGTTCGCTGAAAAAAAGACCCACTATCAGCGAATGCTTTAGAATTGTCATTCAAAAAAGATAAATTTGCCATGTTGTCACGTAATGATCTAGCTAGAGTGAAAATTGTCATGCTGCAGCAGACATGCGTTTTCGGGGATTTGCCATAGTTACAACATTGCGCTAGTAGAAAAAGGGCCTATTGTCCCGGTTGGTGAGGGCCTTTAGTCCCGGTTCTTGAAACGGGACTAAAGGGTCGTTACTAAAGCCCCCCTCCTTTAGTCCCGGTTCTTACATGAACCGGAACAAAAGGCCCTCCACGTGGCCGCTGCCTGGAGGTCCCCCTCTAGTCCCGATTGGTAACACCAACCGATAGTAAAGGAAATTTTGTGATTTTATTTGAAAAAAAATTCAAATTTTTTCCTAAATTTCAAATTTCTGAATTATTTTAACCTCTAATCTCTAATCACCCTCACTACTGCTCAATTTAACCTCTAATTTCTAATCACCCCTCATCATTCCAAATCATCTAACTTTCCGAATGGTCACCCATCCTCTCACTACCCCAGCCTGAGCACGCTTAACTTCCGGGTTCTGTTCTCCCTTGTTTCCAAGTCTGCACTTGTTGTTTTCCTGACAATAGTAAGATATCAATCCTATTAACCCTCAGGAATTTAGCTTGAGCATGAAGTCACACATTTTACTGTTTGAGTTTGAAACTATTGTTCTAAAAAACAGTAATAATTTAGTAACACTAATATTTCTTGAATAAGTAGTTTGACCATAGTTTGACCAGATTTGACCAAAATTCAGAAAAACTGAAATAATTATTTAGTAACACTAATATTTCTTGAATAAGTAATTTGACCATTATTTGACAATAGTTTGATCGCAGTTTGACCAGATTTGACCCAAATTCAAAAAAAAACTAAAATAAAGTAACACTAATATTCTTGAATAATTATATAGTAACACTAATACTTCTTGAATAAGTAGTTTGACCATAGTTTGACCAGATTTAACAAAAATTAAAACAAACTGAAATTTGAGCATAACTTTTTTTTCTTTTGGAATTTGAGGATTCCAAAAAAATTCAAATCGGATGCGGATTTTCGTGCTGAACATTTTGATATATTATACGTTTTTTTACATTGTATGCAAAAGTTATAGCCGTTTTACATTTTCCCTACACTTTTTGCAAAACATGTCCAAATTTAAGTTTTTAAATTTTCCAAACTAGTACATGCAGTAATGTGACTACATTTGGAAGGATTTTAATTTTTGAAGTTTTTATCATTTTCTTTTGCTTTTTACAAAACTGAAAAAGCGATCCGGGGGGGTAGAGTTTGAAAATGGGACATTTAGTACTGGTTCGTGCCACGAACCGGTACTAATGCCTTGAACTCCATTAGTACCGGTTGGTTGCTCGAACCGGGACTAAAGGTCTAACCTTTAGTACCGGTTGATGCCACGAACCGGTACTAATGGGCATCACACCCTTTAGTCCTGGTTCGTGGCACGAAACGTGACTAAAGGTCCCATTTGAACCGGGACTAATGCATGTACGGTGCCCTAGCCGCTCAAACCGAGACTAATGCTCACATTAGTCCCGGTTCGTAATGCAACCGGGATTAATGCTCTTTTCTGGGCGAACCAAAGCCCTGTTTTCTACTAGTGTTGGGAATTGCTAGCCCAAAAATTGGTGAAATTTCCGTTGTTGGTTGAAGAGAATTGCCATGCTTCGTTGACCGAAAAAGATGGGAATTGCCACGCTCTAAAAACAGAAAATGCCGTTTCTGAATGTGCTCTCTTAGAATGCCATCCTAGGAGAACCAATTACTGCCTCTTTTTTTTACTGCCTTCACTCGTATTTCGCTCGGAGGGTGCGTTTGAGGCAAACACTTCAGGATTCGTTCGTGGGATCTGACGTGCATGAGAGCGTTCGCTTGGAATACTTCAAAATCTGACATCGGACTTTTAACATTTTGGAAAATATATTAAGAAACTCCATTTATACTATGATTTTTTTGCCTGATTTTTAGTGTGAAAGATATTTTGCCTGATAATGAACTCGAAAAGGACTTTAATTGGAGTCATATTCATATATTTGATGGTGAAAAGCTGTCATGGTCAGTAACTACTGGAGCGAGTGCAGCCATGTAGTAGCAGGTTGTGCTCCCTTGCTCCTCCTAGATGCCATTTTAACTGGCCCTATCCGTGCCAACTCAAAAAAAAGTGGGATCCGAAATAAATATCTCTGTCGTTGTTGTTCATCTAGCTGTTCCAATAGGAACGTGAAGTACATGCCTCACCAAGCAGCCAGAGAGTGCATCTGTAGTTTCTTCTTCAACTTGTCATGGATCGATGGGGCATTGATGTCCCGATCGGAATCGGACAGACATCAATAATCTCATATGTTTTCAAGCTTGTAGGGCGCGTAAATTGAAGCCGTGAATGACGTACTGGTACCGTGTGTGCTTGTTCCAACTCCAACCGCGCGCTATGTGTTTCCGTACCAGCGTGTTATCTTTAAGAACTAGGTCCGTTTGGACATAAGTACATCGCACCAAACATGAGCCAGTACGTGCATGTGTCTCGCCTCACTCGCGACAAGTACGTAATGGTGACACCGATGAGATCTCCTCCTTTGATTTCATTGCCGCATGTACGTACGTACGTGCAGACCTCATGTGTGTGTTTCAGTACATCCTGCGTGCAGTATTTTTCTCCCGTCCGTAGCACGGTAAAAATCGGTGCATGCACACCGAGATCTCATGGCAGATCTAATGGACAGAAAGACGGCTCAGAGCACTAAATTAATTAGTTCGGAGTATATATGCATTTCGTATAAAAAGACCAGCCGGTCCGGTCCCACCGGTCAGGCACAGCAGAACTAACAATTCAAGAAAACGCAGAGGAGGGGAGGAGCGAGCTAGTGGGACGTACGTACGTACTAGTCCACTGTACAAAACGGAGGGTGGTTGATGCGATCGACACACAAAGGTGGAAACATTTATGTAGATCGACGTGCATCTGGGGCACGGCACGGCATGGCCACCATACCATGTACCGAGTTCCAGTACCGGTACCAGCTCGGGCGCCAGTAGACTACAGTTGTGGCTACAGCGGCGTGACGGCGACCCGACGTA
>NC_041391.1:640296146-640301065 GCF_002162155.2 Triticum dicoccoides
CCCCTGCGGCCGGATGCGCGCCGCTATCGCGCACGGCGACGACGTCGATCGCGGCCCACCCCGGAGATCTTGCATGCGTCGCCAAATACTCTCGACCGGGACGTGTCGATCGCGCCGCGCAGACAAGGTCGACCTCCTCCGTTTTTTACACTCACCGGTCACTCACGCGTTTTGCACCTTTTCACATATGCATGGTATGGTAAAAAAAGAGTTGCACGCACGCACGTACTGGCCGGACGGCGACAGGTCAACCGAACAGTGGAGCGGTCGTGGACGGGTGGAGAAACATGCACGTCGCCTAGGCTAGGCTGGAAAGAATTGCCTTGCCTGAAAATGAAAAGTACGTGTGCCGTGTGGGCAAGTTCACCTCAAACCTACTGTTGCTACTGCAGAGTCGCGATGGGGTTTGCAGTCGTCGCCGCAGCAGCGGCGGGGCGGGGCGGAGAGTGGTGGTGGTGGCGTCGATCGCCGGCGACGTAATGGTCACATGTAACTCTCCGGAAAAGGACATGGCATGCATGTCATTTTCGGGCGGGGGAGGCGACGGAGCTTTCTCCGTTTTCTGTGGTTCTGCCGCACAGCCTGTCTCTCTCGCCCGCCCGCCCGCTGCTTCCAAAGATGGCAGAGAGGACTACCACATGGCGTGTACATATGCCTAATTTTCACTGCGCACGCAGGACATGCTCTTATTTGTAGCACAAGTCTTAGTCATTTTTGGGCTGTGCCCGTACGCAGGGCCAGTGTCGCAGTGTGCAAGTGGTTGTTCAGGGTTGCCGACGGCCATTTGTCACAACACTTGATTGTCTTCATCTTCAGCTTCTTGGTTTGTAATAATGGACATACATCTGTCATTTTCTACTTTTGTGTGTGTGTGTGTGAAAGATTAGCCCTCTGATGGTGGTATTACAGGAGTTGCCGTCGGCCAGTGGCTAGTAAATTGTCACATCAGATGCCAAAGCAGGCCAGGGGCGGCACTCCGGAACAACCATCGAGTTCCAGCCATATTGATGGAGCTCCCTGTCTCCTTTAGCTTTTTAAGATGGGACTTTGGATGCCGCAGTGCTCTGCTCGCCGCTTAATTCGGACCAAACATGCCGCAGCCAATCACTCCCCGATTGGTGATCATAGCCATGGCCAGCAACCCCCTTTGCATAAAAGGCGAGGCATGCACAGCACGCCACTACCTATGACTTCACTCACCTTTCCGTCCACGGCGCGTAATAGTAAATATTCAACTCACGTATCCACTGATTTTTCCACGGAAATATTTTGCCACTCCATGTGCTGTCCCTCTCCCGCAGAGCACGGCGGCCATATAAAAGTTGACCGGAAGTTTTTGGCGCAGAGGATCTCATCTGGTGGTGATGCAGATGCTCCATATGGTGACAAGGGCAGGGCCGCGTCAAGCTGTGAATGCAGATAGGGAGGGGTAGGCTTTTTGGGTGGTGTTCTCCTCAAAGCATAAATATGGGTCTGATCTTGCTGTCGGGCGGCAGATCTCTCCACTACCACTCGACTCTTCCTACCTAGGACCACCTCAGCTTGTCAGAGGCTGCATGCACGTCGTCAGTCAGTGATCGGTGGCGAGATTCAACTGCAAAGAGGTGAGGTGTGGTGGGTGCTGCGTGCTCACATGATCCACGGACGGGAAGATCGGATTGTTGGAGATATTTGGTTAGGCCGACGTGCCTGATTGGCTGGGAAGAGCCGTTGCGTTGTGGCCTGGGCGTCAGGGTGGGGTTGAGAGTTCCTGTCAGCGACCGATGGTAGTATTGGCATGCTTTTGTTGTTGGGGTTCATGGCTTCATGCCTAACTGTACCAAACGCAGGAATGCTGAAAATAAGATGAAATGGCACCTTTGTACCTTTTGGCGATAGAACATATTGTAGTGTGACGAACAGATAATGATTAGAGGTTCAATTACTAGAGTATATAATATTGTACTGGACAGTTAAATTTGTGGCATGCTTTTCATATTTGTGTTAGTCGTACATTATGATTTGAAAAATTCAGTGGCAAGAGTAGGTATAGGTTGTACTACTAGTGAAGCATGTTCCGAGATAAAAGTCACTGCTTTCCACGTCATAGTTAAGGCTGTGAGCCGTACTCACCCGCCTCCATCCAGCACGGGAACGGAGCCGCCCACGTAAATTCCCTTCCCCGAACATCGATCCAGTTGCACGTAGTACAAGTGCACCGAGCTCGGGGACCAAACAAAAGGGTTGTACAACCAACTAGCTAGACCTCAGCGGTCGATCGAGTACCGTCCGGCATCCATCCATCGCAAGTCGGCACCATCATTTTCTCCCTCTCGGTCGATCGAACCAGCACGTCCTGACGTCCACTCGACGACGTGCGCGCCGTAGTGCGTCGCTCGGCTGGCCCGATCGAATCGGCCATCGACTGCCCTTACCCTACGCGCGCGTGCGTACGTGCCTCCGGGTGGCAGGGGACGCCGGCCGCGCGGTCGCGTCCACGGGCACGTCGGCACGTACTCCCACGTAGTACGTACGTCGCGCTCGCGCTCTGTTGCGCGCGCGCACGGCGTAACGTGCGTGCATAGTGGAGAGACCGGTGCACGGTCCCCGTGCATGCATGCGCCGGTGCGCGCGCCGTGCACTAGCGTGCCGTGGGATCGAGCCTGCGATGTCGTGCGCCGAGCGAGCTGGCGGACGACCGGCGTCGCAGACGCTGTAAATTCTCCGAGCTACCACGTTGGATCGTAGGGCTGGTATAGGTCGGGCCGTTGCGCGTACGGTGCAATTGGCATGAATGTGCATATGCTCTAGCCCGTGAACCCACCTGGCCGCGAACTACCGGGAATTGATAGCTGTTGGGAATGGATGTCGATGTGAGCTACGCATTCTGGAAAGTACACGTCGATGGTTCTCTGGTCCTCAAAAGTTATCATTAGTAGTACGTGTTTGAGTGCTGTAACGTGGTGCGTACGTGGAACAACACAAGCGACATGGCAAGCACCAGCGCGTGTTAGGTTTGTGGTACTATATGAAGCTTGGTCGACCGACGTTTATCAGAATGACAGTGTGCGAGTGTTAATTTCGTTTAGGACAACTGAACAAGACAGCGAGTAATATTGTACAGCTGCAGTTTTTGGGCAGCGTCCTTGAGTTTCAGCACACTAGCTAATTCAATTCGTTAGGTGGTAGCAACACATGTGAGCCAGTCCCTTCTGTTGAACGACCCCATATGCTACGGCCAGTGCTTAAGGGCACGTAGCTTTTCTACGAGATGGCAGAGAGGGCGCTACGGCCTACGGGCATCATTTATACGTGCGGTCCCGAAGGTAAATAATGCCTAGCTACGACGCGTGCATGCCATATCCCCATTCCCCTACTTCCTCTGTTTTACTTGCACTCCATGCATGGTACCTAAAGGGGCAGCGACACATGCATTGTAGCAAACACAAAAAGGCAAGGATATAGGACCACTGCTAGTAGGTCTCCTGTACAAATTGCATTACTCCCCCCGATTCAGATGAATTGTCGCTGATTTAGTTGTAGTAATCAGCAACAATTAATATGGATTGGAGGGAGTACCAATTTTTTAATTATCCTTATGTGTCATGTATTTAAATTGCATCTAGATCATTATTTCCCCTACAATATCATCAACGGAGTACTTGTCTTGCTTACTTTATAGAAAAAAAACAAAGTTTTAGTCCCTCAACTATTGCATAGGTCTAAGTTTAATTACTAGTAGTACAATATATTACCACAAGTCTTGGCTCGTCACATGTCCAAACAGTATAATTCTGTACATTTGGTACACTGCTCTATTAAAAGTGGTTGCCGCGATGAAGTGATGACAATTTCACACGTGGCAGCCAAGCAACCAAAAATTAATACTCCCTCCGTTCCAAAATAGATGACCCAACTTTATACTAAAGTTAGTACAAAGTTGAGTCATCTATTTTGGAACGGAGGGAGTAATAATTTAGAGAAATGGTAAATTGGCAAACCTAAATATTTTAGTAAACTGACTAAAGATTTTACGAATATTAAAAATTAGGAATAAATAGAAATATTTCAAACAAAAATCTCGAAAATTGGTTAACTTTTACAAAACCATGGATTTCCGGTAAAGTAACATAGATTTTATTTCTAAATTTTCATCAAAATTGCCATATTTTCCAATATCTTTGGACTCAACTACAAATCTGACTTCAGATTTTCTACCATGGCTAATCGAACATTTTTTATGGCAATTTAAGTTTGTCGAGGATGACAAGTTTAGTTGGCAATCAGGGAAGCATTGGGTTTTTTTGCCAGGAAATTGCGGTATTTGCAAACTAAATTTGTCATCCTCACACCAACATAAATAGCCATAAAAAACTATGATTTTGCCATGCTTAAATGCCTGGAGTCGGGATTTTAACATTACCAATACCTTTTGGAACAAACCTCTATTTCCTAAACTCGATGATATCTTCTCTTCTATCTTCATATTACCTACATTTTTTTATTATTTTTGCAAAATCTTTTAAAAAATATTTTTCAGTATGCACTTTTCCCCATATAATTTCCGTAAAAATTAGAGAATGAAAGATATATTTCCCAAAAAATTTATGTTAATTGGTTTCATTTGCAAAAAAAAGCCTTCAAGTTATTCGTTTTGTTTTAGTTTTCCTTTCTCATTTTTGTGCTGACTTGGTTGCTACATGTAAGAATGTTCCACGACATGGTCGATAAAATTGTTTGCAATGGAACGAAGGAACGAATCTAGAGAGTTTACACACTTGAGGCACCAAAAATTTTGAAAACCAAAATTTAGAACGTAGCAAGAATCGAGGGGCGCTCGCACATAACATGCATCTCTGGTGGGCCAAAACCCTCATCTATGTCGATTATTTTACCTCTAGTCATAGGTGATGTGTCAGCGGATTGTACCCATCAGGAAC
>NC_041391.1:640301324-640325135 GCF_002162155.2 Triticum dicoccoides
AACTCCAACCGTCATGATCCTCTCCCAAAACATGGTCTTGGTTTAATCCGTTCCAGTCGTTCCATCCATGGAGATGGCACAGCAAGCATTGCAAAGCGCAAGGTCCTCCTTTTGGTTGTAGTTTTGGGTGCGGGTCCTTGCGGCCTTGATGCTTGCTTTGGTCACATCCACCACCTCCTCGTCGGCCTCCTCGGCCACCACCTCCTTGGCCTCCTTTGTGTCTTGGGTGGCCGAATGATCGAAAAACGAGTCACCCTAGTTGAGGTCATCAAGGCCAACGGTGGCCGAGGACTCCAACGATGCGATGAATTCAGACGTGCTCATCTCCGCTCTACAATGTCAAAGCAAGCACTGTAAACCATCACTACCGATCATGAACAATCACTATCGAATTCCAACGGGACACGAGGTTTTTACCTTGTTGGCATTTCATCGAGCACTTGACGGCCGCGTTTTTTGTTGCCGGCCGCAGCCGCCGCTAGCCGGAGCAATCGTCGTATGGGCAGCCGGAGTTGCCGCACGAGGTGTAGGCCTTGGACGAGCTGGCGCCGCGGTCTTCTTCGTCTTCTTCTTGGTTGCCGCCTCGGCGAGCGCCGCCGCCGCTGTTGGCTTTCAAGACCTTTTGCCTCCAGTAGGTGTGGCAGGAAGGCGGCCTGCGGTTGCCCGAGACGCGGTGGCCACGCCGGACACCATTGGCGCGGTTGAAGGCGGCGCTTGGACCCGGTGGTTCTTTGTTATCCGAAAGCTTTTTTTCGCCACCGTCGGCGGCGAGTGGGTGGATTCCGGCGGCGATTCACCGGCGCCTCCAGCCGGCGGGGTGATCGGGGGGTGTTGGCTATCCATTCCGGCCAGCTCGGAGGTCATCGATGGCGGCGGCGGGAGGTAGTGCGGCGCGGGAGGGAGAGAGTCAGTTTTACTCTGTCGCCAAAGTTGGAGTAAATTTAGGGAATTTTTTGGGGGAATAGGGAGTTGGAGTAAAAAAAATTACTCCCTTAACGGTTTTAGGGGATCGGCTAGGTCCGCCGTAAGGGAGTGAACCAAAATTTTACTCTCATATGGCCTTTTAGGGGATCGGTTAGAAATGCTCTAACCTAAATGAGGAAAAGTGGAGGTAAGAGGAACCATATTAAAAAAAATCCTTTTCAAAGAAAGAAAGAAAGCATACTCGTAGAGGTTTATGATTCGTGAAGTAGGTTGCCAGACCTCCTTCTGTCCTTCAGCATCTTCCTTCCGTATGTTTCTGCTCCAGCCCAGCAGGATTTGACATCCAAAGCCATTGCAAAATTTGCGTTTGGTGACCCTGAGATGGGAGAATGGCTAAACGCAACCGATTTAGATACCATACGACTACACCATGCAAATGCAATCATGCCCTGTTCTGAAGTATTGATCCAGTATAAGACCATGGCATTCTTGAATCGCCATTGCCAACCCTCCGAATCGCTTCACGAGAGCGACACCTCAGCTAATGCCCGCAAGCTTCCTCCCCGGAGAAGATGGTCCGCTGGGCCCGGCCAAATAATAATGCACGAGTGATGTAGCTATTCATGCATCGTCGCTAGATTAGATCGATGCAGCTTAAAACTGATTGATGCGCCTTTGGAAACCTTTGCTAAGACGAATTTGATTGCCAGCTAACGAACGATCCAGGCCAGTTTGATTGGCTGCCATGCCACTGATCTGTATGACATGGATGGATGGGTCGACGCACGCATCCAGACACAGACATGTCACTGCTGGTGCGATGGCTCTGCTCCAACCACGCCACTAATGGCCAGATTGGACCATCGATCTAATCTGTTGGTTCATCAGTAACACTTGACTTGATCTGTCACACATGTATTCCCCTGTAGCCCGACGCCGATGCGTCAGTCCAGGTCTAGGGGCATCCAAGCCCCGGTTGCTAGCCCCGGTCACTCTCGGTAGCAGTGGCGCAGATTTGTCCCGCCAGCTTTTTTTGCCAAAGACGGGAGGGAAAATTCAAAGCCAAAAGGAACGGCCGCATCTATCCATCCATAGCAATCAGCAGACTGGTCTACGCCACTGGCGCCATTAGTGTTGCATTGCAGGGTTGTCTCTCTCGGACCCGTGTTCCGTTGCCGTCCGAGGTCGACCTCGCCGTGGCGGTGGCGCCATCGGCCGCCGTGGACGTAGCGTCGGAGAGGTACGGGGAGCGAAGATGCTGCTGCGACGCCGCTGTCGTCGTGGCTCGCCGCGCAGCACATGTTTGTTGCGTCGTTGGGCCTTTTCTTTTGGGCCTGAGAGCTACGGGTCTTGGTTGTCTCGCATGGCGTCGTCTGGACTTGGAGGAACCGCGTGTGCAAGCGGCGACGTCGCTAGGCTAGAGTCCACGCAGGTGGTGGGGAGAGCAAAAGGTACGCGGCCGGGGGTAATGGCGGATCGCTGTCGACCCAGTCTCGTCTCACTCTCCGGGGAAAATGACGGATCACTGTCCCGATCGACAAGGCAAAATTACGTCCAGATCGCAGTCGCAGCAGGTGATGGATGGAAAGCCAACCGGTCAGCATATTCGAGGTTTTCAGGGTTCAGACACGCAGCGTTTGTGCGTGCGTGCAAAGCATGTTGTCTACACTCTTTACACTGACAGGCAGGTCGAACGTACGGGTGAAAGAAAGCTTCAGTTGACAGTAACTTTTAGGTTTGATTCTGTTTGGGCAAACATGTCTGAGATCTAGCAGTGTGTGTGCAACTGGGACAGCAGTACACACAGACGCAAAGCTGTGTGGCTCTTTCTGACCCGAACAGCCAAGCAAAACATGCCACTAGAGCACCTAGCTGGAAGGAATTCTGAGGATGTGGTTGGTGATGCTGGCCAGTGCTCACACATGCGCAGTATTTAGTTTAGTGCTCGGACCATATGTCGAGTTGCCCTACTCCTTGCAGTAATCAGCAAAGTACCCCGATCGAGCTAGCTAGAAGCATCAACAAGGCCCCGCAGTTTCGTGGGCGCGGCTGTACGCACAGCGAAGCAGCGAAGCAGCTGCATGCATCCATGCAGGACCTTACCGATTGATCTAGCATCAACAAGGTCCCGCAGTTTGCATGCATGCCAACTGATTAGTGTCGTGCGATCAATGTGATCCCAAATTAATTGGGCGCGTGTCGTTTGTTGGCCTTTGTGCCGGTGCCCTGCGCCTTGTTTTAGGCTGGTTGTAATGGGTAGTATCATAAGTTAGTATCATGCATATGATACTAGTGTATGATACTATCTCCCTAGTGCATAGTATCATATGGTAGTATCATAGATGACTTTATTTATTGTCATGCATGACACATATTAGTGTAGCATTTATTATGATACGGTATCATGATATGATACTCAACCCTCTCTTACTTCATTTAATTCTATGGCACCTCATCAAAGTTGACTAGTTGGCATGCATGATACTAGCTATGATACTCCCATTACAACCAGCCTTAGGCTCCGCTTGGATTATCGTTTGGACACTCAATACCTCCAAACAAGCAACGCACACCTCTAGGCGTTGTTTTTCTCCCAGGTGGAAGTTACACTATGACCGGTATTATACACGTGTAAATTAAATCCGGATGTAAAATCTTACACCGATTGCAAACGGGCCCTTAGGTTTAGATTTTGGCGAGGTACTGAGACGAAGAAAGAATTTCATGGTTTTCAGGTGAGGCCAAGCTGTGAAGCACAAGTGATAAATTTTTCTTTTTGGGGGGGAGGGGGTTGGGGGGGTGTTATCATTTATGCTCTAGTTATGCCCACTACTCACTTTTACCAGTAGAAGTTATAATTACTCAAAAATGCTATCGTTTTGTAAGATGCTTGCTCAAAAATGCCATTAGATCCCGCAAAAAAAATGTCATTAGATATTTTTTTGCAGCAGCTTGGAGAGGACAGGTAGCTGCCACGGTGTTAGATAGCGGCCCATGCAGGCCCAATAAGCTGATGCAACCGAAAGAAACCCCTGGCATGGTGCAGGATCTGGGTATACAGCATCTACATGTTGCCTAATCAACCATATCCATGAAGGCGAAGGTGCTACGTACGCTAAAAAAATTCCATGAAGATGCAGGAGGGAATTATGGTTGCATCATTAGAAAAATCAAAGAAATCGCTAAAGGTTTCTTTTCTTCATGTGTCTCTCAGGAAGAATTGAGAGCATCAACTTTAAAGCACATAGGCTAGCTAGGCTTGGTGTCTCCCTTCCCTAGGGTACATATTTAGCTAGGCAACCCTTATGACACAGCAAACATTCTTCATGTTCAATAAAGCCTAGCTAGTTTCGCTAAAAAAAAATCTTTCATCGCCTATTCATTCGGCCAAATCACTAATTAAGAGGTACCCTTTGTAAAGATCACTCCCATCTGCTCTGGGCAGCTCTTACTTCACACAATTTGTGTCAAATACACTCGTGACACACACACACACACACGGAGCCCACACGTTGTAGTGAGCAAAAATGACTCAAAACATATGTGCCCGTCTGAGTAATCGAACTACTTACCACCCGTTCACCGATCAAACTACTTACCTCCCGTTGGTGAACGAGTATGCTTAACCACTAGGGCTGAGAAGTGTAAGTGATTGATCTACAACGCGAAAATTTTAAAACTACTTCGCAGCAGGTGATCCAAACCTCTTTTTACAAATTCCAAACATTTCTTTGAAATTATGAACATTTTTTAAAAGGCAAAAAAAAAGTGCGGAAACCAAATATTTTATGAACAACACAAAGAATATTTTAATTTTGAGAAAGGTGAACAATTTTCGAGAAACATGAACAAAACTTTGAAATTCTTAGTATTTTTTGAATAATCCAACATTATTAAAAATATTGAACAATATTTGAAAGTCTGAACAACTTTGAAAAACGTGGTTTAAAAAACATGAATAAAAATTGATATTTTGAACATTTTAGAAAAATACGAACAAATTTAAAAAATGTGACATAATTTTTTTATTCCGAACATTTTGGAAAAAACAAACATTTTTCAAGTTTTGAACAAAATTTGAAATTACGAACATCTTTTGAAGTTTTTCAATTTATGATTAAGGAAAAAAATGAAAATAACAAAAGAAGAAAAACAAAAAAGGAAATAATTAAAGAAAACGAAAAAAAGGAAGAAAAAACTGGATTTAGGCTTGTTTCCCTCGCTGTTTTTTAGTTGTTTTTTCGCTCGCTGTTAAAATGATCTAGGCAGTGCACTGGGCTCTATGCGGAGGGTCAACTATACAATGTAATGTGCGTCGTATAGGAAATTCCCCTCCTCTTGTAGTGACAAGTGGCTCATTGCATGTGTCATAACTTGTGTGTTTTTTTGGTGCTCTTTTTGTACATTTATTTTTTCAAAATGTTTTATCTCTTGAATCGTGCATCTGAACCATGAACCGTTTTTACAGCTACATTTCTTGTGTCAAAATCTTCAAAACTAGATATCGTGCTAATAGATTTGGCTGAACCTTTTTTTCGAAAAAACTGAAAACCAAAAAAATTGGTAACCAAATAAACCAAACCAAAAACCAAAATAAAATAAAATAAAATAAATAGTACCCATGTAGTTTAGTATCGACAAAGGTAGCATCAACTCACCTCTCATGAATCAATCGTTGCATTATTATTTTAGCATCAACAAAGTGGTCGGCGACACATCATCTGGACGAATATCAAGGACCGGAGGTAGCTTTGCCGGTTTTTTTTTAGAATCAGCTTTGCCGTTGAGTGTATACAACATCTAGACAAATATCGAGGACCCCACGTAGCTTGTGATAAATTTTGCAAAAGAAAAGAGCTTGCGATAAATTTTGCAAAAGTCACGTACACTCATTGTTATCATGAAGCAAATGCAGATACTCTAGCTTTTGGGACACCTCGATCCCTGACTTTATTTCTGATTTATTTGCAAATGATAACTCGTATACTGCACCACACTTCCTAAAAATACATTGCTATAATGGTAGCTTATTGAAGAGATTAGACGGTAAAACCGCGAACCAATACCACAATTCCATCGGTTGCCGTCGTCGTTATCTTCCTGCAAAAATGCTAGCACGCACCGACGCAAGCACATGGTTCGACGTGTTGAGATCCGGCTCAGCTAGCTAGTTCTTCAATTTCCTGGGTAGGGTAGGCGGGCAGTACTGGCAAGCACATCCTCTATTGTAATAAGGAGGAGGAGGATTGAAGCAGCTGCCGACGCCTCCGTGGACCGTCTTCTCGCAGTCCTTCTGGCACTTGGCCGGATCGCACTGCTCGCCTGGATTCAGAACATACGAATCACAAGCCGTGCCTGCCAACCCCGCCGACACCTTTGCCGGCATGCCACCTGAGGATCTCAAAAAAAAAAGAGAGTTTGACATTTAGTATAGTTCTGAAATGTTACGGAATATATATGCTACACATAGATGCAGGACACTAAAGAAAACAGATGGATGCCAGCGGATCGAGGCACGTGCCCAAAAATAGCAGCAGCAGGGCTAGCGCGACCACCAGAATCTGACTAGTGCTCATCTTTTTATTAGCTTGTACAAAGGCAGAAAGTATGATGTTGATGTGGTATATATATATACTTGACGATGGATGAATCCTGGAGTACCTTGCTTGGCTGACGAGGGAGGGGTACTGTCTACGGTTTTATAGGTGGTGTGGCAAGGTTGTTTTTGGAAACACTTTAATTGTGAATCGGGGTAATATCTGAGACATATATGTACCAGTCAATGGGAATTAATCATGATTAAGATGTGTATATATCACAATCAGTCATTTATACGCTGATCAGCATTCTCCAAAGTGATTCATGGAAATCTATTGTATCATCGAAACAACCGTGAACAATGTGCCGCGGGGTGCCTGTTCCAATGACGTGGCCAAGCAGGTAAAGATCAGCACTTTACTGCATTAGTAGGAAAGCAAGTTTAGAGTATGTATTAAGGGCAACTTCAAGGGAAGAAGAACCAATTCAATATCCTTGGTCTCGCGCTCGCGCACGGACCGCCGCCGCCGCCGCCAGCTGATCTCCCTCCTCCGGCCGCCTCCGGCCTAGCCAAGCACAGATCCGGGACCCTCCCGGCGTCCTCTCTCCATCCATCCCGAAGCCCAGCGCCGTCTTTGCCGGCTCTCTCCCCGCGGAGGAGTTCGAGTCGGGCCCTCCCCCTCTTCCTGTCCCGCTCCCGTGCGGCCGCGCTGGGCCGCACCGGGGCGCCCCTGCGGGCTCGAGCAGGCCCCCCTGCGCCTCCTTCTCCTCTCGCCGCCGCCGGAGGCGTCGCCGGGCAAAGCCCTGGCGGCGCGGCGGCGGCGGGACCCCTCGGTCGCCATTCTTGAGAGCGGGGGCGGCGCTGCTCTGCTGCTCCAAGCGGTGATGCTGCGGGAAGGTGGTGGCTGGCCGTGGCTGGGCGTGCTCGGCTCGGCTGGTCGTGGTGCTCAGTCGGGCGCTGCTCGATGGGCGGTGGAGGCTGGATCTCGGGGCGGTGGCCTCGGGACGGTGGTGGGTGACGACGGCTGCGGTGTTCATGCGGGCGAAGCAGTGGCCGTGGTATGCCGGCTGGTCCAGCCGGTCTTCGGTCGTGGGGTGTGGCTGCGGGTGAAAACCATGCCTGACTGCGATTAGGGTGACGATGGCGGCGTCCACGGGCGTCGTGACCCTGTTGAGGGTGTCATCGCTGCAGCTCATCCCCTGACTGAGTTTCCGGCCGTGGGGACTCGTGGATGGCGCTAGTCCAAGATGGTGGTTGATGGTGTTGCAGGGGCGGCGGCCCCGGGTTCGGTGGTGGCGGCTTCGTCCAGGGGGTGGTGCGTGTCTGGCCGCGGTGGATCATGGGATTCCGTGGCCAGAGTGAGGTCGGTCTCGACAGAGGTGGTGGTTAGTGGGCGGCGGTCAGTGGTGGCAGGTGGCCGGCATATCTCCAGGTGAAATCCTTGCTCCGGTCTTCACTGGAGCCGACAACGGCGGTGCCTGAGGGTGCCGTGATCTTCCTTCGATGCGTCGTCATGGAGGTGCTCCTCCTTCTACCCATGGATTTGGCTTCGGAGGGAAACCTCAGATCCGCTGGATCGGGCGATGGAGGCGTCTTAGCGTCTTTCTCTTCCTTGGGGGCATCGTCTCGGAGTCGGCTACGACTGAGAGACTGTGGATGATGGCATCTTTGCCGTCGATGGCGGCATCTTTGCCGCGTGGTTTGCTGAGGCGGGGCGCTGGTTTCTGTTCGGCAACGATGATGTCATCGAGAGGAGCTTGGGTCGCGGCGTGGTCTTCTGTAGTCAGTTCTTCCCAGCGTGTCCGAGGCGCTCTTCCGTGGTTGCTTGGTTGCTTTGAAGTCGGAGCTGCGTTGGAGCGAGTCTAGGTGGTGACGATGACAGACACTCGGTGGTCGTGTGCGGAGGGCATGGTCGGCGCAAGTCCTGCATATTTCCCTTCTGTTGCTCGTCGTCGAAGTCGGAGCTGTCGGTTGCTTGCGCGTGTGGCCATTTGTTGGCATGTGTCATCGTGGATTCTGTTCCATGTCGGTGGCCAGGTTGGCTGGTGGTGCCCATGTCATGTGGGTTGTGTTGTATCGGTTTTAGCCTGGTTTTCCATCAAATAACCGGGCAATTATCTTCTTCTTAATCAATGAAAATGGCAAGTCTTTTGCCTCGTTTAAAAAAAAGGGCAACTTCAACATGGCGACACAAAAGGACGCGCGTTTTGTTCGTTTGGGTCGGCCGAGCGGACGCGCGCGTCCGCTTTTTGGTTTGGGTCGGCCGATGCGCCCAACGGGCAGCATACCCATTTTTCCTGAAGTTCAAAAAAAAATGTTTTGAAAACACGCGGCCGAAATGGACATAATTAAACATTAAATGGTGTCAGGGTATGACAATCTATGGGACCAGCGATGCCCCTTTGTAGTTCGGCTAGGGAGATCAATGTGCACAGAGAGCAAATCCAGTGGTTAACGCGCGAGGTTTTTCCAGGTTCAAGCTGTCGTGGGGGCATAAAACCCTACTCCTACCTTTTGGTGGAGATTTCGGGATCAAGTTACAAGCGAGCGCAGCTTGTCGGCAAGGTGCGTGTAAGGTGCAACAAGTCTGAAACATTTGAAAAATTCAAAGAATTTCAGAGTGAAGTGGAGAATCATCGTAACAAGAAAATAAAAGTTTCTACGATCTGATCGGGGAGGTGAATATTTGAGTTACGACTTTGGCCTTCAATTAAAACAATGTGAAATAGTTTCACAACTCGCGCCACCTGGAACACCACAACATAATGGTGTGTCCGAACATCGTAACCATACTTTATTTGATATGGTGCGATCTATGATGTCTTTTACCGATTTACCCCTATCGTTTTGGGGTTATGCATTAGATACAGCCGCATTCACGTTAAACAGGGCACCATCAAAATCCAATGAGACAACACCGTATGAGCTGTGGTTTGGCAATAAACCTAAGTTGTCGTTTCTTAAAGTTTGGGGTTGCGACACTTATGTCAAAAGGCTTTAGCCTGATAAGCTCAAACCCAAATCAGAGAAGTGTGTCTTCATAGGATACCCTAAGGAAACAATTGGGTACACCTTCTACCACAGATCCGAAGGCAAGATCTTTGTTGCCAAGAATAGAACATTTTTAGAGATGTTCCGAAGGCAAGATCTTTGTTGCTAAGAATGGAACATTTCTAGAGAAGGAGTTTCTCTCGAAAGAAGTGAGTGGGAGGAAAGTAGAACTTGATGAGGTAATTGTACCTTCTCTCAATTTGGAAAGTAGCTCATCCGAGAAATCCGTTCCCGTGATGCCTACACCAACTAGAGAGGAAGCTAATGATGACGATCATGAAACTTCATATCAAGTTACTACCGAACCTTGTAGGTCAACTAGAACACGATCAACACCAGAGTGGTACGATAATCCTCTTCTGGAAGTCATGTTACTAGACCATGGCAAACCTATGAACTATGAAGAAGCTATGATGAGCCCAGATTCCGATAAATGGATTGAGGCCATGAAATCTGAGATAGGATCCATGTATGAGAACAAAATGTGGACTTTGGTGGATTTCCCCGAGGATCGGCGAGCCATAGAAAATAAATGTATCTTTAAGAACAAGACAGACACTGATGGTAATGTTACTGTCTATAAAGCTCGACTTGCTGCAAAAGGTTTTTGACAAGTTCAAGGAGTTGACTACAATGAGACTTTCTCACCCATAGCGATGCTTAAGTCTGTCCGAATCATGTTAGCAATTGCCACATTTTATGATTATGAAATCTGGCGAATGGACGTCAAAACTGCATTCCTTGATGGATTTCTTAAAGAATAGTTGTATATGATGCAACCAGAAGGTTTTGCCAGTCCTAAAGGTGCTAACAGAGTGTGCAAACTCTAGCGATCCATCTATGGACTGGTGCAAGCATCTCGGAGTTGGAATATACGCTTTGATGAGGTGATCAAGGCATATGATGTTATACAAACTTTCGGTGAAGCCTATATTTACAAGAAAGTGAGTGAGAGCTCTGTAGCATTTCTAATATTGTACGTAGATGACATATTGTTCATTAGAAATGATATAGAATTTCTGGATAGCATAAAAGAATACTTAAATAAGAATTTTTCAATGAAAGACCTCGGTGAAGCTGCTTACATATTGAGCATCAAGATCTATAGAGATAGATCAAGACACTTGATAAGATTTTCATACATACCTTGACAAGATTTTGAAGGGGTTCAAAATGGATCAGTCAAATAAGGAGTTCTTACCTGTATTGTAAGGTGTGAAGTTGAGTAAAGACTTAAAACTCGACCACGACAGAAGATAAGGAGAGAATGAAAGTCATTCCCTATGCCTCAGCCATAGGTTCTATAAAGTATGCCACGTTGTGTACCAAACCTATTATGTACCTTGCCATGAGTTCGGCAAGGGGGTACAATAGTGATCCAAAAGTAGATCGCTTGACAGCCCGTCAAAATTAACCTTAGTTACCTTAAAGAGGACCAAGGAAATGTTTCTCGGCTATGGAAGTGATAAAGAGTTCGTCGTAAAGAGTTACGTCGATGCAAGCTTTAACACTGATCTAGATAACTCTAAGTCTAAATCAAGATACGTATTGAACATGGGAGCAATTAGCTAGAGTAGCTCCATGCAGAGCATTGCAGACATAGAAATTTGCAAAATACATACGGATCTGATTTTAGCAAACCCGTTGACTAAACTTCTCTCACAAGCAAAACATGATCACACATTAGTACTCTTTGGGTGTTAATCACATAGCGATGTGAACTAGATTATTGACTCTAGTAAACCCTTTGAGTGTTAGTCACATGGCGATGTGAACTATGGGTGTTAATAACATAAAGATGTGAACTATTGGTGTTAAATCACATGGCGGTGTATACTAGATTATTGACTCTAGTGCAAGTGGGAGACTAAAGGAAATATGCCCTAGAGGCAATAATAAAGTTGTTATTTTATATTTCCTTATATCATGATAAACTTTTATTATTCATGCTAGAATTGTATTAACCAGAAACTTGATACATGTGTGAATACATAGACAAAATATTGTGTCCCTAGTAAGCCTCTACTAGACTAGCTCATTGATCAAAGATGGTTAAGTTTCCTAACCATAGACATGTGTTGTCATTTGATAAACGGGATCACATCATTAGAAGAATGATGTGATGGACAAGACCCATCCGTTAGCTTAGCATAATGATCGTTCAGTTTTATTGCTACTGCTTTCTTCATGTCAAATACATATTCCTCCGACTATGAGATTATGCAACTCCCGGATATCGGAGGAATGCCTTGTGTGATATCAAACGTCACAACGTAACTGGGTGATTATAAAGATGCTCTATAGGTATCTTCGAAGGTGTTTGTTGGGTTGGCACAGATCGAGATTAGGATTTGTCACTCCGAGTGTCGGAGAGGTATCTCTGGGCCCTCTCGGTGATGCACATCATAAGAAGCCTTGCAAGAAAAGTAACTAATGAGTTAGTTGCAGTATGATTCATTACGAAACGAGTAAAGAGACTTGCCGGTAATGAGATTGAACTAGGTATGAAGATACCGACGATCGAATCTCGGGCAAGTAACATACCGATGACAATGAAAATAATGTATGTTGTCATAACTGTTCGACCAATAAAGATCTTCGTAGAATATGTGGGAGCCAATATGAGCATCCATGTTTCGCTATTGGTTATTAACCGGAGAGGTGTCTCGGTCATGTCTACATAGTTCTCGAACTCGTAGGGTCCGCACGCTTAACGTTCGATTATGACTTTGTATTATATGAGTTATGTGATTTGGTGAGCGAATGTTGTTCAAAGTCCCGGATGAGATCACGGACATGACGAGGAGTCTCGAAATGGTTGAGATGTAAAGATTCATATATATAGGACGATGATATTCGGACACCGGAAGTGTTCTGGGGGTACCGGGTACATATTGGGTCACCGAAAGGGGTTTCTGAAGGAAATATGCCCTAGAGGCAATAATAAAGTTATTATTTATTTCCTCATATCATGATAAATGTTTATTATTCATGCTAGAATTGTATTACCCGGAAACATGATACATGTGTGAATACATAGACAAACATAATGTCACTAGTGTGCCTCTACTTGACTAGCTCATTAATCAAAGATGGTTATGTTTCCTAACCATACACATGTGTTGTCATTTGATTAACAGGATCACATCATTAGGAGAATGATGTGATTGACTTGACCCATTCCGTTAGCCTATCACTTGATCGTTTAGTATGTTGCTATTGCTTTCTTCATGACTTATACAAAGTTCCTACAACTATGAGATTATGCAACTCCCATTTACCGGAGGAATACTTTGTGTGCTACCAAACATCACAACGTAACTGGGTGATTATAAAGGAGCTCTACAGGTGTCTCTGAAGGTACATGTTGAGTTGGCGTATTTCGAGATTAGGTTTTGTCACTCCGATTGTCGGAGAGGTATCTCTGGGCCCTCTCGGTAATGCACATCACTATAAGCCTTGCACGCAATGTAGCTAATGAGTTAGTTACGGAGTGATGCATTACATAACGAGTAAAGAGACTTGCCAGTAACTAGATTGAACTAGGTATTGGATACCGACGATCAAATCTCGGGCAAGTAACATACCGATGACAAAGGGAACAACGTATGTTGGTATGCGGTTTGACCGATAAAGATCTTTGTAGAATATGTAGGAGCCAATATGAGCATCCAGGTTCCGCTATTGGTTATTGAACGGAAACAGTTCTAGGTCATGTCTACATAGTTCTCGAACCCGCAGGGTCTGCATGCTTAACATTACGATGACAGTTTTATTATGAGTTTATAAGTTTTGATGTACCGAAGGTTGTTCGGAGTCTCGGATGTGATCACGGACATGACGAGTAGTCTCGAAATGGTCGAGACATAAAGATTGATATATTGGACGACTATATTCGGACACCGGAAGTGTTCCGGGTGATTTCAGAGAAAACCGGAGTGCTGGAGGGGTTACCGGAACCCCCCCGGGGAAGTATTGGGCCTTAGTGGGCCTTAGGGGAGAGAGAGGGCAGAAGCCAGGAGGTGGCGCCCCCCCATGGGGAGTCCGAATTGGACTAGGGGAGGGGGGGGGCCCTCTTTCCCTCTTCCTCTCCCTCTCTTTCCTTCCCCCTTCCTCCTTCCTAGTTGGACTAGGAAAGGGGAGTCCTACTCCCACTAGGAGGAGGACTCCCCCCTCCTTGGCTTGCCCCCTAGGGCCGGCCGGCCTCCCCCCTTGCTCCTTTATATATGGGGGCAAGGGGGCACCTCTATACACACAAGTTGATCTTCGTGATCGTTCCTTAGCCGTGTGCGGTGCCCCCCTCCACCATATTCCACCTCGATCATATCGTTGCGGTGCTTAGGCGAAGCCCTGCATCGGTAGAACATCATCATCGTCACCACAGCGTCGTGCTGACGAAACTCATCCCCGACACCCTGCTGGATCGGAGTCCAGGGATCGTCATCGAGCTGAACGTGTGCTGAACTCGAAGGTGCCCTACGTTCGGTACACGGATCGGTCGGATCGTGAAGACGTACGACTACATCAACCGCGTTGTCATAACGCTTCCGCTTACGGTCTACGAGGGTACGTGGACAACACTCTCCCCTCTCGTTGCTATGCATCACCATGATCTTGCGTGTGCGTAGAATTTTTTTTGAAATCACTACATTCCCCAACAGTGGCATCCGAGCCTGGTTTTATGCGTAGATGTCATTTGCACGAGTAGAACACAAGTGAGTTGTGGGCGATACAAGTCATACTGCTTACCAGCATGTCATAGTTTGGTTCAGCGGTATTGTGAGATGAAGCGGCCCGGACCGACATTACGCGTACGCTTACGCGAGACTGGTTTCACCGTTACGAGCACTTGTGCTTAAAGGTGACTGGCGGGTGTCTTTCTCTCTCACTTTAGTTGAACCAAGTGTGGCTATGCCCGGTCCTTGCGAAGGTTAAAACAACACTAACTTGACGAACTATCATTGTGGTTTTGATGCGTAGGTAAGAACGGTTCTTGCTCAGCCCGTAGCAGCCACGTAAAATTTGCAACAACAAAGTAGAGGACGTCTAACTTGTTTTTGCAGGGCATGTTGTGATGTTATATGGTCAAGACATGATGCTATATTTTATTGTATGAGATGATTGTTGGGGAACGTAGCAGAAATTCAAAATTTTTCTACGTGTCACCAACATCTATCTATGGAGAAACCAGCAACGAGGGGAAGGAGAGTGCATCTACATACCCTTGTAGATCGCTAAGCGGAAGCGTTCAAGAGAAGGGGGTTGAAGGAGTCGTACTCGTCGTGATCCAAATCACCGGAGATCCTAGTGCCGAACGGACGGCACCTCCGCGTTCAACACACGTACAGCCCGATGACGTCTCCCATGCCTTGATCCAGCAAGGAGAGAGGGAGAGGTTGAGGAAGACTCCATCCAGCAGCAGCACAACGGCGTGGTGGTGATGGAGGAGCGTGGCAATCCTGCATGGCTTCGCCAAGCACCGCGGGAGAGGAGAAGGGAGAGAGGTAGGGCTGCGCCAGGGAGAGGTCAAAACTCATGTGTTGGCAGCCCTCAAGACCTCAACTATATATAGGGGAGAGGGAGGGGGGTGCGCCCCCTTTAGGGTTTCCACCCCAAGGGGTGCGGCAGCCCCAATCCCATCTAAGGGTGGCGGCCAAGGGGGGGAAGAGGGGAAACTTGCCCCCCAAGTTAGGTGGAAGCACCCCCTCCCCAAACCCTAGGCGCCTTGGGCCCTTGTGGGGGCGCACCAGCCCACCTGGGGCTGGTCCCCTCCCACACTTGGCCCATGTAGTCCTCCGGGGTTGGTGGCCCCACTTGGTGGACCCCCGGGACCCTCCCGGTGGTCCCGGTACGTTACCAATAAAACCTGAAACTTTTCCGGTGACCAAAACAGGACTTCCCATATATAAATCTTTACCTCCGGACCATTCCGGAACTCCTCGTGACATCCGGGATCTCATCCAGGACTCCGAACAACATTCGTAACCACATACAAACTTCCTCTATAACCCTAGCGTCATTGAACCTTAAGTGTGTAGACCCTACGGGTTCGGGAGACATGTAGACATGACCGAGACGTTCTCCGGTCAATAACCAACAGCGGGATCTGGATACCCATGTTGGCTCCCACATGTTCCACGATGATCTCATCAGATGAACCACGATGTCAAGGACTCAATCGATCCCGTATACAATTTCTTTTGTCTAACGGTATTGTACTTGCCCGAGATCCGATCGTCGGTATACCGATACCTTGTTCAATCTCGTTACCGGCAAGTCTCTTTACTCGTTCCGTAACACATCATCCCGTGATCAACCCCTTGGTCACATTGTGCACATTATGATGATGTCCTACCGAGTGGGCCCAGAGATACCTCTCCGTTTACACAGAGTGACAAATCCCAGTCTCGATTCGTGCCAACCCAACAGACACTTTTGGAGATACCTGTAGTGCACCTTTATAGCCACCCCGTTACGTTGTGACGTTTGGTACACCCAAAGCATTCCTACGGTATCCGGGAGTTGCACAATCTCATGGTCTAAGGAAATGATACTTGACATTAGAAAAACTTTAGCATACGAACTACGATCTTTGTGCTAGGCTTAGGATTGGGTCTTGTCCATCACATCATTCTGCTAATGATGTGATCCCGTTATCAACGACATCTAATGTCCATGGTCAGGAAACCGTAACCATCTGTTGATCAACGAGCTAGTTAACTAGAGGCCTACTAGGGACATGGTGTTGTCTATGTACCCACACATGTATCTGAGTTTCCTATCAATACAATTATAGCATGGGTAATAAACGGTTATCATGAACAAGGAAATATAATAATAACTAATTTATTATTGCCTCTAGGGCATATTTCCAATAGTCTCCCACTTGCACTAGAGTCAATAATCTAGTTCACATCGTCATGTGATTAACATTCACACGTCACATCGCCATGTGACCAACATCCAAAGAGTTTACTAGTGTCATTAAACTAGTTCACATCATCATGTGATTAAGACTCAATGAGTTCTGGGGTTTGATCATGTTTTGCTTGTGAGAGAGGTTTTAGTCAACGGATCTGCAACATTCAGATCCGTATGTACTTCGCAAATCTCTAGGTCATATTGTAGGTGATGCTTCCACGCTCCACTTGGAGCTATTCCAAATGGTCGCTCCACTATACGTATCCGGTTTGCTACTCAGAGTCACTCGGATAGGTGTTAAAGCTTGCATCGATGTAACCCTTTACGCAGAACTCTTTATCACCTCCATAATCAATAAACATGTCCTTATTTACTCCAAGGACAATTTTGACCGCTGTCCAATAGTCCATTCCTGGATCATTCTTGTACCCTTTGACTGACTCATGGCAAGGCACACTTCCGGTGCGGTACACAGCATAGCATACTATAGAGCCTACGCCTGAAGCATAGGGGACGACCTTCGTCCTTTCTCTCTATTCTGCCGTGGTCGAGCTTTAAGTCTTAACTTCGTACCTTACATCTCAGGCAAGAACTCCTTCTTTGACTGATCCATCTTGAACACCTTCAAGATCATGTCAAGGTATATGCTCATTTGAAAGTACCATTAAGTGGTTTTGATCTATCCTCATAGATCTTGATGCTCAATGTTCAAGTAGCTTAATCCAGGTTTTACCTTGAAAAATACTTTTCAAATAACCCTATATGCTTTTTAGAAATTCTACATCATTTCTGATCAACAATATGTCAACAACATATACTCATCAAAAATTCTATAGCGCTCCCACTCACTTCTTTGGAAATACAAGTTTCTCATAAACTTTTGTATAAACCCAAAATCTTTGATCATCTCATCAAAGCGTACATTCCAACTCCGAGATGCTTACTCCAGTTTTTAGAAGGATTGCTGGAGTTCTGCATATTTGTTAGCGTTCTTCAGGATTGTCAAAACCTTCTGGTTGTATCACATACAACCTTTCCTCAAGAAAACTGTCGAGGAAACAATGTTTTGACATTCTATCTGCAAGACTTCATAAATAATGCAGTAACTGCTAATCCATTTCCAACAGACTCTTAGCATCGCTACGAGTGAGAAAGCCTCACCGTAGTCAACTCCTTGAACTTGTCGGAAAACATCTTAACGACAAGTCGAGCTTTCTTAATGGTGATTCTTACCATCATTGTCTGTCTTTTTAAAATCCATCTATACCCAACGGCCTTACGACCATCAAGTATTTCTTCCAAAGTCATGGATCCTTTCTCGGATTTTATGGCCTTGAGCCATTCGTCGGAATCCGGGCCCACCATCGCTTCTCCATAGCTCGTAGGTTCATTGTTGTCTAGCAACATGACCTCTAAGACAGGATTGCGTACCACTCTGAAGTAGTACGCATCCTTGTCACCCTACGAGGTACGTTAGTGACTTGATCCGAAACTTCATGATCACTATCATAAGCTTCTACTTCAATTGGTGTAGGCGCCACAGGAACAACTTCCTGTGCCCTGCTACACACTAGTTTGAAGTGACGGTTCAATAACCTCATCAAGTCTCCACTATCCTCCCACTCAATTCTTTCGAGAGAAACTTTTCCTCGAGAAAGGACCCGTTTCTAGAAACAATTACTTTTGCTTCCGGATCTGAGATAGGAGGTATACCCAACCATTTTGGGTATCCTATGAAGATGTATTTATCCGTTTTGGCTTCGAGCTTGTCATGATGAAACTTTTCACATAAGTGTCGCAGCCCCAAACTTTTAAGAAACGACAACTTAGGTTTCTCCAAACCATAGTTCAAATGGTGTCGTCTCAACGGAATTACGTGGTGCCCTATTAAAGTGAGTGTGGTTGTCTCTAATGCCTAACCCATGAACGATAGTGGTAATTTGATAAGAGACATCATGGTACGCACCATATCAATAGGGTGCAACTATGATGTTCAGACACACCATCACACTATGGTGTTCCAGGCGGTATTAATTGTGAAAAAATTTCCACAATGTCTTAATTGCGTGCAAAAGCTCGTAACTCATATACTCATCTCTATGATCATATCATAGACATTTTATCCTCTTGTCACGATGATCTTCAACTTCACTCTGAAATTACTTGAACCATTCAATAATTCAGACTTGTGTTTCATCAAGTAAATATACTCAACATCTACTCGAATCATCTGTGAAGTAAGAACATAACGATATTCACTGCATGCCTCAGCACTCATTGGACTGCACACATCAAAATGTGTTACTTCCGACAAGTTGCTATCTTGTTCCATTTTACTGAAAAACGAGGCTTTTTAGTCATCTTGCCCATGTGGTATGATTTGCATATCTCAAGTGATTCAAAAATCAAGTGAGTCCAAATGATCCATCTGCATGGAGTTTCTTCATGCGTATACACCAATAGACATGGTTCGCATGTCTCAAACTTTTCAAAACGAGTGAGTCCAAAGATCCATCAACATGGAGCTTCTTCATGCGTTTTATACCAATATGACTTACATGGCAGTGCCACAAGTAAGTGGTACTATCATTACTGTCTTATATCTTTTGGCATGAAAATGTGCATCACTACGATCGAGATTCAATAAACCATTCGTTTCAGGTGCAAGACCATTGAAGGTATTATTCAAATAAACAGAGTAACCATTATTATCCTTAAATGAATAACCGTATTGCGATAGACATAATCCAATCATGTCTATGCTCAACGCAAACACCAAATGACAATTATTCAGGTTTAATACTAATCTTGATGGTAGAGGGAGCGTGCGATGTTTGATCACATCAAACTTGGAAATACTTCCAACACATATCGTCAGCTCACCTTTAGCTAGTCTCAGTTTATTCCGTAGCTCTTTTATTTCGAGTTACTAACACTTAGCAACCGAACCGGTATCTAATACCCTGGTGCTACTAGGAGTACTAGTAAAGTACACATTAACATAATGTATATCCAATATACTTCTATCGACCTTGCCAGCCTTCTCATCTACCAAGTATCTAGGGTAATTCCGCTCTAGTGACTATTCCCCTTATCACAGAAGCACTTAGTCTCGGGTTTGGGTTCAACCTTGGGTTTCTTCACTAGAGTAGCAGCTGATTTGCCGTTTCATGAAGTATCCCTTCTTGCCCCTGCCCTTCTTGAAACTAGTGGTTTCACCAACCATCAACAATTGATGCTCCTTCTTGATTTCTACTTTCGCGGTGTCAAACATCGTGAATTCCTCAAGGATCATCATATCTATCCCTGATATGTTATAGTTCATCACGAAGCTCTAGCAGCTTGGTGGCAATGACTTTGGAGAAACATCACTATCTCATATGGAAGATCAAATCCCACTCGATTCAAGTGATTGTTGCACTCAGACAATCTAAGCACAAGCTCAACGATTGAGCTTTTCTCCCTTAGTTTGCAGGCTAAGAAAATCGTCGGAGTTCTCATACCTATTGACGTGGGCACGAGCCTGAAATCCCAATTTCAGCCCTCGAAACATCTCATATGTTCCACGACATTTTGAAAACGTCTTTGGTGCCTCAACTCTAAACCGTTTAATGAACTATCACGTAGTTATCAAAACGTGTATGTCCGATGTTCGCAACATCCACAGACGACGTTTGGGGTTCAGCACACTGAGCGGTGCATTAAGGACATAAGCTTTCTACTGTCCGCATAATCGCTACTGTCAACTTTCAACTATATTTTCTCTAGGAACATATCTAAACAGTGGAACTAAACCGCGAGCTTACGACATAATTTGCAAAGATCTTTTGACTATGTTCAGGATAATTAAGTTCATCTTATGAACTCCCACTCAGATAGACATCCATCTAGTCATCTAAGTGATTACATGATCCGAGTCAACTAGGTCGTGTCCGATCATCACGTGAGACGGACTAGTCATCATCGGTGAACATCTTCATGTTGATCGTATCTACTATACGACTCATGCTCGACCTTTCGGTCTCTTGTGTTCCGAGGCCATGTCTGTACATGCTAGGCTCGTCAAGTAAACCTAAGTGTTTCGCGTGTGTAAATCTGGCTTACACCCGTTGTATGTGAACGTAAGAATCTATCACACCCGATCATCACGTGGTGCTTCGAAACGACGAACTTTCGCAATGGTGCACAGTCAGGGGGAACACTTTCTTGAAATTTTAATGAGGGATCATCTTATTTACGACCGTCGTTCTAAGCAAATAAGATGTATAAACATGATAAACATCACATGCAATCAAATAGTGACATGATATGGCCAATATCATATTGCTCCTTTTGATCTCCATCTTCGGGGCTCCATGATCATCATCGTCACCGGCATGACACCATGATCTCCATCATCATGATCTCCATCATCGTGTCTCCATGAAGTTGTCTCACCAACTTATTACTTCTACTACTATGGCTACCGGTTAGCAATAAAGTAAAGTAATTACATGGTGTTGGTCAATGACACGCAGGTCATACAATAAATAAAGAGAACTCCTATGGCTCCTGCCGGTTATCATACTCATCGACATGCAAGTCGTGATTCCTATTACAAGAACATGATCAATCTCATACATCACATATCATTCATCACATTCTTCTTGGCCATATCACATCACATAGCATACCCTGCAAAAACAAGTTAGACGTCCTCTAATTGTTCTTTGCATGTTTTACGTGGCTGCTATGGGTTTCTAGCAAGAACGTTTCTTACCTACGCAAAACCACAACGTGATATGCCAATTGCTATTTACCCTTCATAAGGACCCTTTTCATCGAATCCGTTCCGACTAAAGTGGGAGAGACTGGCACCCGCTAGCCACCTTATGCACCAAGTGCATGTCAATCGGTGGAACATGTCTCACGTAAGTGTACGTGTAAGGTCGGTCCATGCCGCTTCATCCCACAATACCGTTGAAACAAGATTGGACTAGTAACGGTAAGCATATTGAACAAAATCAACGCCCACAACTACTTTGTGTTCTACTCGTGCAAAGAATCTACGCAATAGACCTAGCTCATGATGCCACTGTTGGGGAACGTAGCAGAAATTCAAAATTTTCCTACGTGTCACCAAGATCTATCTATGGAGAAACCAACAACGAGGGGAAGGAGAGTGCATCTACATACCCTTGTAGAGGGAAGCGTTCAAGAGAACGGGGTTGAAGGAGTCGTACTCGTCGTGATCCAAATCATTGGAGATCCTAGTGCCGAACGGACGGCACCTCCGCGTTCAACACACGTACAGCCCAGTGACGTCTCCCGTGCCTTGATCCAGCAAGGAGAGAGGAAGAGGTTGAGGAAGACTCCATCCAGTAGTAGCACAACGGCGTGGTGGTGATGGAGGAGCGTGGCAATCCTGCAGGGCTTCGCCAAGCACCGCGGGAGAGGAGAAGGGAGAGAGGTAGGGCTGCGCCAGGGAGAGGTCAAAACTCATGTGTTGGCAACCCTCAAGACCTCAACTATATATAGGGGAGAGGGAGGGGGTGCGCCCCCTTTAGAGTTTCCACCCCAAGGGGTGCGGCAGCCCCAATCCCATCTAAGTGTGGCGGCCAAGGGGGGGAAGAGGGGAAACTTGCCCCCCAAGTTAGCTGGAAGCACCCCCTCCCCAAACCCTAGGCGCCTTGGGCCCTTGTGGGGGGCGCACCAGCCCACCTGGGGCTGGTCCCCTCCCACACTTGGCCCATGTAGTCCTCCGGGGTTGGTGGCCCCACTTGGTGGACCCCTGGGACCCTCCCGATGATGGGGTCATGTACCTAGGGTAGGGTCATAGACCTGATCTAAGTACCCTACCCAAGGACACCCTTAGAAGAAATCACCTTCCAATCGACTTACGAGGACTCCACTCGACTGACTTGAAGGACTCGACCATGAAGACTCACTCGACCACCAGAAGGTCAAGTGGCACTCTGTACTACAACGGTCTGTAATTAAGTAGACTTTATGGTAGTTAAGACACTTTATGTGGGACGTTACCAGTAACGGCCCAGACTTAATGTACTTTAAATCCCGCATTACTGAGGGCCGGAGGGGTCTGGCAGGCACTATATAAGCCACCCCCCACCTCAGTAAGAAGGGTTCGCACCCCTGTAATTCATACACACATAATCCACTCGACCGCCTCAGGGCTCCGAGACGTAGGGCTTTTACTTCCTCAGAGAAGGGCCTGAACTCGTACATCTCTTGTGTTTACAACCTCTCCATAGCTAGGACCTTGCCTCTCCATACCTACCCCCACTCTACTGTCAGACTTAGAACCACGACAGTTGGCACCCACCGTGGGGCAGGTGTTTTAGCGATTTTTGGAGAAGTTGTGATTCTTCCGATTACTTTCATCATGGTTGCTGGTGAAGTTTTGGTCGAGGGTCGCGAGATCCATCTCGGCGCTCTCACCTTCATCGCCGACGACTCCGCTTGGCTCCAGGAGGCTCCACTCGACGTTGATGCGCTCCCCGTCCGCGGTGCGACGCATTTTCGCGCATGTGTCCGCGGCGTTCTGCTGCGGCAACCGTCGACTCCTTATCGGTCGACTCCTGTATCGGTCACCCTCCCGGTCTCCCGCCAGCGCAAGCGCTCTGGTCGGTCGAGACTCCAGCGTTGGGTGAGGCACGAGGTGGCACGCCAGACGGCCACCACCCAAGTTGCGGCAATCGAGCCCGACGAATCTCTCTACGGCCTGTTCGACCTGTCGACTGGCTCCGTAGAGACTGCATCCAAGTGCGATAGCATTGATCCGGCGGCGGAAATCTTGATGGTCAACGGACCTTGCAGTCCTCCTGGCTTCGCTCATGAAGGCGGAGTAGAAGGTGGAGGCGGCCCCGCACAAGGCCACGAAGAGTACCAGCCCAAGCCACTCGACTCTCTGCAGAGAGAAGTGCTTCGCCGCAGGAACATGGATGCCCTGCATACTCCCATCGCGGGAGAAACCCCCGAGGCTCGCGCCTTGGAGGAGTCACGTTTGGCCAACTTGGCTGAACGCGCTCGTCTGGAGAACCTTCAGCGAGCACTCGACGAGCGCGCGCGACAACGAGTACCCGACTCCAGTCGGCGTCAACTCTTCCCGCCGACTCAGGTATATCGAACCCCGGTTCAGAATTTAGCAGCTGCAACCCGTATAGCAGAGTCCATCCAGCCTTCTCAGTCGGAAGCTGGCAGAGGCTTGATGTAGATCAGAGATTTGCTCCGGGCAGCAGGAGATCAGAATTCAGCCGTGTCGCAGTCACGCAACAGAATTCACAGTCGATCCGTCGCTGCGAATATGGTTCAGTCGGCTCATAGTCCCAGATCGCCTCTGCGGCGTGAAGGGCGCGAGAATCGGCGAGCCAGTATGG
>NC_041391.1:640325412-640350894 GCF_002162155.2 Triticum dicoccoides
AGGGGTGGGTCTTACGCTCCTCGGCAGCAGGATGACAGGCGTCAGCTCAACGTGGGGCGAAGAGCTCCAGTCGACCCCCGGGAACCAGGCTTCGACGCGCGATCCATCATCGTGCAAGGCTTGGTCGACCGAAACAGAGCCCATCGGGGCGGCCCCGACAGAGATGCGCCCACGAGCAGTCGAGTGCATGTTTCTGGTCCAGAATGTTTCAGCAGGGCTATCAGAGCCGCGGTGATTCCCCCCAACTTCAGGTTGGCAACCGGAGTAAGCAAGTTCACTGGTGAGTCTAAGCCTGAAACCTGGCTTGAGGACTACCGAGTGGCGGTTCAGATTGGCGGTGGGAATGACGAGGTGGCCATGAAGCACTTGCCCCTCATGTTGGAAGGTTCTGCTAGAGCATGGTTGAATCAGTTACCTCCTAGCAACATTTACACTTGGGAAGATCTGTCCCGAGTGTTCATCAGAACATTTGAAGGAACTTGCAAGCGACCAGCTGGATTGACAGAGCTGCAAGTCTGTGTGCAGAAGACAAATGAAACTCTCAGAGAGTATATTCAGAGATGGATCACTTTGCATCATACCGTGGAGAACGTGTCTGATCATCAGGCAGTCTGCACCTTCAAGGATGGTGTCAAGAACAGAGAATTGAGTTTGAAGTTTGGCCGAACCGGAGACATGACCCTGAGTCGGATGATGGAGATTGCTACCAAGTACGCCAACGGCGAAGAGGAAGACCGACTCCGAAGCGGCAAGTACAAGCCGAGTCAGTCGGAGAAGGGAAACACCAGTCGGAAGCAGAAACGGAAGGCTGAACCAGCAGCTCCTAGAGAGGCTCTAGCCGTGACTCAGGGAAAGTTCAAAGGGAAACCCAAAGGATCCTGGAACCCTAAGAAGGTGAAGGATAAAGAAGGAAACGACGTGATGTATATGCCGTGTCACATCCACACGAAGAAAGATGAAGAGGGCAACATCATTTACCCGAAGCATACCACTTGCCAGTGTCGACTCCTGATCCAGCAGTTCCAAGGAAAGCAGTCCAAGGACAAGGAAAAGGAGTCGGACAAGGCTGAAGACAAGGAGGACAGTGAGGGAGGATACCCGCATGTCAACTCCACTCTGATGATTTTCACAGATGTGGAAAGCAAGAGCCGACTGAAGGTCATTATTCGTGAGGTGAACATGGTTGCCCCAGCGAAACCAAGTTATATGAGATGGTCCCAAACACCCATCACATTCGACCAGTCTGATCATCCGACTCATATTGCCACCCCTGGGAGGCAAGCTTTGGTGGTTGACCCAGTTGTCGAAGGCACTCGACTGACGAAAGTGCTGATGGACGGTGGTAGCGGACTAAACTTATTGTATGCAGACACACTGAAGGGAATGGGCATTCCGATGTCCCGACTGAGCACCAGTCACATGAGCTTTCATGGAGTTATACCAGGAAAGAAAGCCGAGTCACTCGGCCAAATAGCTCTGGACGTGGTGTTTGGTGATTCAAAACATTTCCGCAAAGAGAAGTTGACATTTGAGGTCGTGGATTTTCAGAGTGCGTACCACGCCATTTTGGGGAGACCAGCTTAGGCGCGGTTCATGGCTCGACCATGCTACGTCTACCTCAAACTGAAGATGCCCGGTCCCAAAGGAGTGATCACTATCACCGGTGATCGGAAAAAGGCAGAAGAGTGTTTTCAGAAGGGCTCAAAGATTGCCGATTCCCAGGTGACAGCGGTCGAGTTTGAAGAATATAAGCAAAACGCAGATCCGAGTGATTTGCTGCGATCCAAGAAGCCCGCCACAGAATCTGCATTTCAGTCGTCCGGTGAGACGAAGCCTGTCCACATTCACCCGACCGACCCCAATGCAGCCCCGACCCACATCTCCACAACACTCGACCCGAAATAGGAAGAAGCGCTCATCCGGTTCCTCCGTGAGAACTGGGACATTTTTGCATGGAAGCCAGCTGACATGCCAGGTGTTCCCAGGGAACTGGCTGAGCATCGTCTTAGAGTCGATTCATCAGCTAAACCAGTTAAAGAGCATCTTCGGCGGTCCGCCGTCCAGAAGAGAAAGGCTATTGGTGAGGAAGTGGCTCGACTGTTGGCGGCAGAATTTATCCGAGAGATATACCACTCCGAGTGGCTCGCTAATGTCGTCATGGTTCCTAAGAAGGAAAAATCACTCCGCATGTGCATTGATTTCAAGCACATCAATCGGGCCTGCCCGAAAGATCATTTTCCTCTCCCTCGCATTGATCAAATTGTTGACTCGACCACGGGATGCGAGAGATTGTCTTTTCTAGACGCCTATTCCGGGTACCATCAGATCCGTCTGTACGGACCCGATGAGATAAAAACAGCTTTCATCACTCCATTCGGGTGCTTCTGCTATATCACCATGCCATTCGGCCTCAAGAATGCCGGAGCCACATTTATGCGAATGATTCAGAAGTGTTTGCTCACTCAAATCAGTCGGAATGTGGAAGCGTATATGGATGATATCGTGGTCAGGTCACGAAAAGGTTCCGACCTGCTCACTGACCTCGCCGAAACATTTGCCAACCTCAGAAGGTATGATATCAAGCTCAATCCATCAAAGTGCACATTCGGAGTTCCTGGTGGCAAGTTACTCGGTTTTCTCGTTTCCGAACGAGGGATCGACGCTAATCCAGAGAAGATTGGCACTATTCTCCGAATGAAATGCCCTGTGTGAGTGCATGATGTCCAGAAGCTTACTGGATGCTTGGCCGCATTAAGTCGATTCATCTCACGACTCGGTGAAAAGGCATTGCCTCTTTACCGACTGATGAAGAAGGCAGACAAGTTCGAGTGGACTCCAGAAGCTGATGCAGCGTTTGCCGAGCTAAAAGCTCCGCTCTCCACCCAGCCGGTGCTTGCTGCTCCAATCAGTAAAGAGCCTCTGTTGCTTTATATCGCAGCCACAGGACAAGTCATCAGTACAGTACTTACGGTCGAGCGGGAAGAAGAAGGGAAAGCCTTCAAAGTTCAGCGCCCAGTGTACTATCTGTCTGAAGTTTTAACTCCATCCAAGCAGAGATACCCTCATTATCAGAAGCTTGTGTATGGGATATACATGACCACAAAGAAGGTTGCTCACTATTTCTCTGATCATTCCATCACAGTCGTCAGCGATGCTCCACTTTCAGAGATTCTGCACAACAGAGATGCAACTGGTCGAGTGGCGAAATGGGCGATTGAACTTCTTCCCCTTGATATCAAGTTTGAGGCAAAGAAAGCCATTAAGTCCCAGGCAATAGCAGATTTCCTCGCCGAGTGGATGGAAAAACAGCAGCCGACTGAAGTTCACTCGGAGCATTGGACCATGTTCTTTGATGGCTCTAAGATGCTGAATGGTTCCGGTGCTGGGGTGGTGTTGGTTTCCCCCAGAGGAGATAAGCTCAGATATGTGCTCCAGATTCACTTTGATTCCTCCAACAACGGGGCAGAGTACGAGGCCCTTCTATATGGGTTGCGCATGGCCATTTCACTCGGCGTCCGTCGCCTTATGGTTTATGGCGACTCGGATTTAGTGGTCAACCAAGTGATGAAGGAGTGGGACGTGAGAAGCCCAGCCATGACTGGATACTGCAATGCAGTGAGGAAGCTGGAAAAGAAGTTTGAGGGGTTAGAGCTCCATCACATACCCCGACTGAAAAATCAAGCAGCTGATGAGCTGGCAAAAATAGGTTCCAAGAGAGAAGCCATTCCGAGTGGTGTGTTCTTGGAGAATATCCATACTCCATCAGTCAAAGAAGATCCTTTCACCGAAGAAGCTCCACAGCCCAAGAGTGCCACGGACCCGACTGAGGTTGAGGTCCCAGCAGTGGTCGACTTGGTCATGGAGGTCTTAGTGGTCATTCCCGACTGGACAGTTCCATATATCGCATATATCGTGAGAAAAGAGCTCCCGGGTGATGAGGAAGAGGCCGACAGATCGTCCGTCGATCCAAAGCCTTTACCGTAATCAAAGGACAGTTGTTCAGAGAGAGCCCGACTGGAGTTGGTCAGAAGTGCATAACGCCAGAAGAAGGTCGAATCATCCTTGATGATATCCACTCGGGGACCTGTGGTCATCATGCGTCCTCTCGGACCATCGTGGCCAAAGCATACCAAGCCGGATTTTACTGGCCAAAGGCGAACGAGATGGCAAAGGAAATAGTGGACAAGTGCGAAGGATGTCAGTTCTATTTGAATATGTCACACAAGCCTGCGTCAGCTCTGAAGACCATTCCACTCGTCTGGCCCTTCGCGGTATGGGGATTGGATATGGTTGGCCCCTTGAGAACAGGACGAAGCGGTTTTACTCATGTACTGGTAGCAGTCGACAAGTTCACCAAGTGGATTGAGGCAAAACCCATCAAGAACCTCGACGCCTGTACTGCAGTTAGCTTCATCAGGGAACTGATATTCAGATATGGAGTCCCGCACAGCATCATTACAGATAATGGGTCGAACTTTGACTCAGAGGAATTCAGGAATTTCTGCAACTCTCAAGGTACACGAGTCAACTATGCTTCAGTCGCCCATCCACAGTCGAATGGACAAGCAGAGCGAGCCAATGGCCTGATCCTCAAAGGGTTGAAACCCCGACTGATGCGTGATCTCAAACATGTGGCTGGAGCATGGGTCGACGAACTTCCCTCGGTGCTTTGGGGACTGCGGACCACACCTAATCGGTCGACTAGAAGAACTCCATTCTTCTTGGTCTACGGAGCTGAAGCAGTCTTGCCGAGTGATCTTCTCCACAATGCTCCTCGAGTTGAACTTTACAACGAAGCAGAAGCTGAACAAGCGCGGCAAGACGCAGTCGACCTCTTAGAGGAAGAAATGGAGATGGCTCTGATCCGCTCGACCATCTACCAACAAGACTTGCGTCGTCTCCACGCCAGAAATGTGAGGGGTCGAGCCTTCCAGGAAGGAGATTTAGTTCTCCGAGTAGATCAGCAGAAACAACACAAGCTTGCTCCTTCTTGGGAAGGGCCCTTCATCGTCACCAAGGTTCTCCACAACGGGGCGTATCGTCTTTTCAACGTCGAACACAATATCAACGAGCCCCGAGCTTGGAACGCGGAACTACTCCGTCCATTCTATACTTAAATATTTCACTCAGATGAGTTGTAATAAAAGTACTTCTGTAGTTCATGGATTACAAAATAATAGTGTCATAATTTCTCCATAATTTTTGTCACTTTTTTATTCTTTCCAATAAAATTATCCCTTCAGTGGGTGACTTAGCTGCGAATCCGTTTCGCCTAAGTTTGTAAAAATCCTTGTCGAGTGATGAGCCAGACTCCCACTCGGAAGGCTTAGCTGCGAATCCGTTTCGCCTAAGTTTAAATAAAATCCTACCGAGTGGTGAGCCAGACTCCCACTCGGAGGCTTAGCTGCAGTCCAAGTACTCGCCTAAGTGTAAATAAAATCCTACCGAGTGGTGAGCCAGACTCCCACTCGGGGGCTTAGCTGCAGTCCAAGTACTCGCCTAAGTTTAAATAAAATCCTACCGGGTGGTGAGCCAGACTCCCACTCGGAGGCTTAGCTGCAGTCCAAGTACTCGCCTAAGTGTAAATAAAATCCTACCGAGTGGTGAGCCAGACTCCCACTCGGGGGCTTAGCTGCAGTCCAAGTACTCGCCTAAGTTTAAGTACAATGTGCGCTAGCAAGGAGGACGAGGTGCAGGTCGACTGCGACCCTCTCCTCTGAGCTACGCCACAAATACAATGTGCGCTCGCAAGGAGGACGAGGCGCAGGTCGACTGCGACCCTCTCCTCTGAGCTATGCCACAAATACAATGTGCGCTCGCAAGGAGGACGAGGCGCAGGTCGACTGCGACCCTCTCCTCTGAGCTACGCCACAAATACAATGTGTGCTCGCAAGGAGGATGAGGTGCAGGTCGACTGCGACCCTCTCCTCTGAGCTACGCCGCAAATACAATGTGCTCTCGCAAGGAGGACGAGGCGCAGGTCAACTGCGACCCTTTTTCTCTGAGCTGCGCCACAAGTACAACATGAAAATCCTACCGAGTGAAGAGCAAACCTCTCGCTCGGGGGCTTAGCTGCAGCCCAGTGCTCGCCTAAGGTATAAAAATCCTACCGAGTGAAGAGCAAACCTCTCACTCGGGGGCTTAGCTGCAGCCCAGTGCTCGCCTAAGGTATAAAAATCCTACCGAGTGAAGAGCAAACCTCTCACTCGGGGGCTTAGCTGCAGCCCAGTGCTCGCCTAAGATATAAAAATCCTACCGAGTGAAGAGCAAACCTCTCACTCGGGGGCTTAGCTGCGGCCCAGTGCTCGCGTAAGTGAATTAAAGGAATAAGTCGACTGCAGTGAGCGTCTCGCTTTAAACCCGCAAAAGACATTTCGAGCCAAAGGCAAGCATATTCAAACATCAAATCCAAGTTCAGATCGATACCTAAAGGAACCGAAAGTGCTCAGGCGCTAAGCCTGTTAAGGTTTATCGGTTACAAAATCACTCGGCATACCGAGGCAAATTTAAAGTGTCGAGCTCAAAGAAGTTTTTTACCCCTCCTGTGGAGGGCTGGAAGGTGCAACAAACTCATCAAGATCAATTCCGTCCGCAATCCGAGTGGCAGCGGCGATGAAGGTTTCCATGAAGGACCTGAAGTCATGCTTCTTAGTGTTGGCCACCCGAAGAGCCACCAGCTTGTCTTCTCGCACATCCTTGCAGTGGACTCGGGCCAGACACAGAGCAACATCTGCACCGCACCTAGCGGAGGATTTTTTCCACTCCTGCACTCGACCAGGAACTGTGTTTAGTCGAGCCATCAGCGACTCGAGGTCATTCTGGAGTGTCTCCCCGGGCCAGAGCATGGTGTCGATGCGAGAAGTAGCGACCTTCAGCCTTGCAAGATAGTCAACGACAGTTGCAACGCGAGACTCAAGTCGGAACACATTCATGGCAACTTCATCGTTCACCGGAGAGTTGACGGGGTCAAGGTTTGGTTCCAGCCGACTAGTTTCCTCTTCAAAGTTTTGGCAAAATTCTGCAAGGACAATCACCGAGTCAAGGCAATGGTCGAATGAAAGATCACCGTTGAAAATGATTGTCGAGTGTAAAGGATTACCTTCGAGCATGAGGAACAACTTCTTGGAGAGTCCACTCCAGAAGGCCTCCAGATCATTCTTCTTCCCAATCAACTGACTGGCCTTGTCGTTCAGGGCGGCTTTGTCAGTTTTCAGTCGACTGACCTCCTTGTTGGCAATCGCAAGAGCAGCTTTCAGATTAGTATTTTCTTCTTCAAGCTTGGTGACTGAAGCTAACTTCTCGTCAGCAAGCTTGATCTTCTCAGCCAGCTCAAGGTCTTTTTTCTTCTGGGCCTCTTTCACCTTGCCTGCAAGTTACAGCAGGATTAGATTTTGAAACAAATGAAGGGAAAAGGGAGTCGTCGAGGTCTCACCGAACATACCTTTGGTCTCCTCCTTCGCCTTCGCCAGATTCTCCTGGACCAGCTTCAGATCCAGCTCGAGCTGGGTGTGCTTGTTCTCCATCTCGGTATAACGAGCTGCAAGATCACATGATTTCTGCGAAGAACCAATCGACAAAATGTCAAGGATAATTCACTTCCGAGTGAATAAGAGAAAATCATGCGTTTCTAAGACTACAGCCGAATACAAACATTCGACCGTAGTCTCGGGGACTACACCTAGTGGGTGCACTCAGCGTGCCCCCACTAGAGTCGACCAGTCGACACAACAAAAAAAACACAAGACGTATTCTTCAGACTGTAATCGTCTGCAAGCAGTCGACCACAGTCTCGGGGACTACACCCAGTGGGTGCACTCAGCGTGCCCCCACCGGTTTGAGAAATCCATTCGACTCAGTCGAATGACAGGAAGACTTTACTTATAAAGCCTAAGGCCGGCTGCCCGCAGTCGACCTTAGCCTTGGGGACTACACCCAGCGGGTGCACTCAGCGTGCCCCCGCTAAACACGGAGTTTCAATCGACACACCCACTGGGTGACTGCTATGGATTCCGAAAAGAAAGACTTTCAGATAGCATATCCTAACAGAACAGGCGGTGGTCGACTGACCTGAACATTGCTTTGAAGGGCGGAACTGGCGTCGTAAGCTGCCTGGCTTGCCTCCTGGATGGCCTTCACCTGCTCCATCATGACTCCCGCTTGGCGTATCGCTTCCTTTGCGGCACTGGCTTGGTCCTCTGGATGTAGTGGGTCGTGAAGAGAGAAGGCTGTGCGGCACTCGACGAAGCGGGGTGGGCACTCGTCAGCGGCACCGCGAAGGACACGGTGTGCCGAGCGGTGTCTTCCTCCCCCACGACCAGAGTCTCAGGCGCCGTCACTTTCTGGGCCACCCTGCCGGCAGACGCTTTCCTGCTCCTCCTGTGCTCCAGCGGTTCCTCGTCGTCGTCATCGTCATCAGGAAGGGTGATAACATTGGATGAAGCTGCAAGAAAGGAGTCGGAATTAGAAACCAAAAGTCAATCGACCGAAAAACGGAATTAAGAGAGTGTTACCAGGTATTGAAGTCGCAGCATCCTCCATCTCGTGGTCATCGGCCTTGGCTGAGGTCTCGGAAGTAGCAGCACTGCAATCCCAAAAAATCAGTCGGTTAACTCAAGTGTCGATCAAAAGTTAAAGCCCGCACAAAACAAGAAGACTCAAGCAGCATGTTTACCCTGATATGGTGGGGATGGACACTTTCATCTTCGACGGGACCTTGGTCGACTTCGACGGTGCCACCCTGGACTGCTTCGGAGCCTTTTCAATTGGCACCGGAGAAGTGGTCCGAGGGCGCTTGGTCGACTGGGTGACAGTCACAACCCCCTTACCACGTTCAGTCACAGGGTCATGGACAAGCTTCGACCGCCTTTCCGAGCGCGGTGGTGCGACCTCCTCCTCCTCCTCTTCTTCTTCCTCCTCCTCATCATCATCATCATCATCATCATCATCATCTTCAGCAGCATCCGAATCCCACTCCTCCTGGCTTTCGCCCCCACTCGCTTCTCCCTCCTCAGTCGGAGTCTGCGCCCCATTGGGCATCGAGTACAGATCGGTGAGGACCTGACATACATCAAGACAAAGATCAATCAACCAAATTACAGCAGAAACGGAGTAAGCATGGCAAGAATACAATCAAAGATAAAGTGGGCATACCTTGTCTGGAGTGTTGGAATGGTCGAGTGGAGGAATCCTCCGAGCTCCACGAGGGTTATCCTTGTTCCCAGTAACCGCGGCCATCCATCTTTCCAGAGTGGCATCGTCGACTGCTTCCGGGTTGATCCGAGTCTCATCTTTGGTCCCGCAGTATAGCCACATGCAATGGCCTCTGTACTGGAGAGGCTGGATGCGACGTCTAAGGAAAACCTCCAGGAGATCCATACCTGTCACTCCTTCACGAACCAACCGGACCACGCGCTCCATCAGCATCTTCACGTCAGCTTTCTCCTCCGGGACCACCTTCAGAGAACAGGTTTTGTTGGCTCGGTCCATGGTAAACTGAGGGAGGCCACTCGACTGCCCCGGCGTCGACTCGTCCTTGCAGTAAAACCAAGTCGACTGCCAGCCCCTGACCGACTCCGGAAGGGTCATCGTTGGGAAAGTGCTCTTGTTCCTCATCTGGATCCCTAGACCTCCACACATCTGAATGACCTTGGTTTTATCGTCGTCTGGACTCGCCTTCTTCACGGTCTGAGAGCGACACGTGAATATGTGCTTGAATAGGCCCCAGTGCGGTCGGCAACCAAGAAAGTTCTCACACATGGATACAAAGGCAGCGAGATATGCGATGGAGTTCGGGTTGAAGTGGTGGAGTTGCGCTCCAAAGAAGTTCAAGAAACCACGGAAGAAAACAATCGATGGCAAAGAAAATCCGCGGTCGACATGGGTAGCCAGAAGCACGCACTCACCCTCTTCCGGCTGGGGCTGCCACTCCTTCCCCGGTAGCCTTGCTGCTCCGTGGAGGATCAGACCATCATTGGCCATGTCGAGGAGATCCTTCTCCGTGATGGTCGACCGGATCCAATCTCCCTGGACCCAGCCGTTCGGCAGACGAGATCTAGACGAAGACCCGCCGCGACTGGTGGCTCTCCCCTTCGCCTTCCCCGTCGTCGACGCCTTCTTCGCGCGTTCCAGTGCCGCCGTCTTCTCCTTCACCATGGCTGCCGGCGAGACGCGCGAGGAGCGGTTGTGCGGAGGCGAGAGCGGGCGCGGTGGGCGGAGGCGAAGAGAGCAGAGAAAGAATGCAGAGGTACTGTTTAAAAACCCTCGCCGGGCGCCTTTATAAGATCCCTTCTGAGTGGATGACAGGTGGGCCCGACCGATCCAATCACATCCCAAAACAGTTGCGCGGACGCGATACGTGGCGAAAAAGGTGGCGCAAAGATCGAGGCGTTTATGCCCTATCCCATCCGAACGCTGCGGTCCGCCCCGCTTCGCGCGCTTCCCCAAATTTCGTATCCCGCAGAATCCGCAAACGGCAGACCGGTCTGTCAGGCGCGAGATTTCCCGCGATCCGTCGCTCGGAAATCGTTAAGTTCAAAAGGTCACTCGATGAAAGAAAAGAATGGATCGAGTCGACTGGAGAAAAATTGCTAGTTATCAACAAAGAGATTATTTGTCCAAGACAATGCATGACCAGCATGCAAAAGCCAGTCGGAAACAACATCAACTCCTTCCTCACTCAAGCCTCAATCCATTCGGGGGCTAATGATGGGGTCATGTACCTAGGGTAGGGTCATAGACCTGATCTAAGTACCCTACCCAAGGACACCCTTAGAAGAAATCACCTTCCAGTCGACTTACGAGGACTCCACTCGACTGACTTGAAGGACTCGACCATGAAGACTCACTCGACCACCAGAAGGTCAAGTGTCACTCTGTACTACAACGGTCTGTAATTAAGTAGACTTTATGGTAGTTAAGACACTTTATGTGGGACGTTACCAGTAACGCCCCAGACTTAATGTACTTTAAACCCCGCATTACTGAGGGCCAGAGGGGTCTGGCAGGAACTATATAAGCCACCCCCCACCTCAGTAAGAAGGGTTCGCACCCCTGTAATTCATACACACATAATCCACTCGACCGCCTCAGGGCTCCGAGACGTAGGGCTTTTACTTCCTCAGAGAAGGGCCTGAACTCGTACATCTCTTGTGTTTACAACCTCTCCATAGCTAGGACCTTGCCTCTCCATACCTACCCCCCACTCTACTGTCACACTTAGAACCACGACACCCGGTGGTCACGGTACGTTACTGATAAAACCCGAAACTTTTCCGGTGACCAAAACAGGACTTCCCATATATAAATCTTTACCTCCAGACCATTCCGGAACTCCTCGTGACGTTCGGGATCTCATCCGGGACTCCGAACAACATTCATAACCACATACAAAATTCCTTTATAACCCTAGCGTCATCGAACCTTAAGTGTGTAGACCCTACGGGTTCGGGAGACATGTAGACATGACCGAGACGTTCTCCGGTCAATAACCAACAGCAGGATCTAGATACCCATGTTGGCTCCCACATGTTCCACGATGATCTCATCAGATGAACCACGATGTCAAGGACTCAATCGATCCCGTATACAATTTCTTTTGTCTAACGGTATTGTACTTGCCCGAGATTCGATCGTCGGTATACCGATACCTTGTTCAATCTCGTTACCGGCAAGTCTCTTTACTCGTTCCATAACAAATCATCCCGTGATCAACCCCTTGGTCACATTGTGCACATTATGATGATGTCCTACTGAGTGGGCCCAGAGATACCTCTCCGTTTACACGGAGTGACAAATCCTAGTCTCGATTCGTGCCAACCCAATAGACACTTTCGGAGATACCTGTAGTGCACCTTTATAGCCACCTAGTTACGTTGTGACGTTTGGTACACCCAAAGCATTCCTACGGTATCTGGGAGTTGCACAATCTCATGGTCTAAGGAAATGATACTTGACATTAGAAAAGCTTTAGCATACGAACTACAATCTTTGTGCTAGGCTTAGGATTGGGTCTTGTCCATCACATCATTCTGCTAATGATGTGATCCCGTTATCAACGACATCTAATGTCCATGGTCAGGAAACCGTAACCATCTGTTGATCAACGAGCTAGTTAACTAGAGGCCTACTAGGGACATGGTGTTGTCTATGTACCCACACATGTATCTGAGTTTCCTATCAATACAATTATAGCATGAGTAATAAACGATTATCATGAACAAGGAAATATAATAATAACTAATTTATTATTGCCTCTAGGGCATATTTCCAACAATGATCATGTTTTGTAACCGAAGTTATCAGCAACTGACAAGAGCCATATGGTTGTCGCTTTATTGTATGAAATGGAAACGCCCTGTAATTGCTTTACTTTATCACTAAGCGGTAGTGATAGGCGTAGAAGCAATAGATGGCGTAATGACAACGATGCTACGATGGAGATCAAGGTGTCGCGCCGGTGACGATGGTGATCACGACGGTGCTTCGGAGATGGAGATCACAAGCACAAGATGATGATGGCCATACCATATCACTTATATTGATTGCATGTGATGTTTATCCTTTATGCATCTTATCTTGCTTTGATTGACGGTAGCATTTTAAGATGATCTTTCACTAAATTATCAAGAAGTGTTCTCCCTGAGTATGCACCATTGTGAAAGTTCTTCGTGCTGAGACACCACATGATGATCGGGTGTGATAGGCTCTACGTTCAAATACAACGGGTGCAAAACAGTTGCACACGCAGAATACTCAGGTTAAACTTGACGAGCCTAGCATATATAGATATGACCTCGGAACACGGAGACCGAAAGGTCGAACGTGAATCATATAGTAGATAGATCAACATAGAGATGTTCACCATTGAAACTATTCCATCTCATGTGATGATCTAGAGAGATGTCTGTCTAAGTGGGAGTTCTTAAGTAATATGATTAATTGAACTTAAATTTATCATGAACTTGGTACCTGATAATATTTTGCTTGTCTATGTTTGTTGTAGATAGATGTCTCGTGTTGTTGTTCCGTTGAATTTTAATGCGTTCCTTGAGAAAGCTAAGTTGAAAGATGATGGTAGCAATTACACGGACTGGGTCCGTAACCTGAGGATTATCCTCATTGCTGCACAGAAGAATTACATCCTGGAAGCACCGCTGGGTGCCAGGCCTGCTGCAGATGCAACTGATGACGTTAAGATCGTCTGGCAGAGCAAAGCTGATGACTACTCAATAGTTCAGTGTGCCATGCTTTACGGCTTGGAACCGGGTCTTCAACGACGTTTTGAACGTCATGGAGCATATGAGATGTTTCAGGAGTTGAAGTTAATATTTCAAGCAAATGCCTGGATTGAGAGATATGAAGTCTCCAATAAGTTCTATAGCTGTAAGATGGAGGAGAATAGTTCTGTCAGTGAACACATACTCAAAATGTCTGGGTATAATAATCACTTGATTCAACTGGGAGTTAATCTTCCCGATGATAGTGTCACTGACAGAATTCTTCAATCACTTCCACCAAGCTACAAGAGCTTCGTGATGAACTATAATATGCAAGGGATGGGCAAGACTATTCCCGAGCTCTTCACAATGCTAAAAGCCACGGAGGTAGAAATCAAGAAGGAGCATCAAGTGTTGATGGTCAACAAGACCACTAGTTTGAAGAAAAAGGGCAAATAGAAGAAGAAGGGGAACTTCAAGAAGAACAGCAAACAAGTTGCTGCTCAAGAGAAGAAACCCAAGTCTGGACCTAAGTCTGAGACCGAGTGCTTTACTGCAAGCAGACTAGACACTGGAAGCGGAACTGCCCCAAGTATTTGGCGGATAAGAAGGATGGCAAAGTGAACAAAGGTATATGTGATATACATGTTATTGATGTGTACCTTACTAATGCTCGCAGTAGTACCTGGGTATTTGATACTGGTTCTGTTGCTAATATTTGCAACTCGAAACAGGGACTACGGATTAAGCGAAGATTGGCTAAGGACGAGGTGACGATGCGCGTGGGAAATGGTTCCAAAGTAGATGTGATCGCGGTCGGCACGCTACCTCTACATCTACCATCGGGATTAGTTTTAGACCTAAATAATTGTTATTTGGTGCCAGCGTTGAGCATGAACATTATATCTGGATCTTGTTTGATGCGAGACGGTTATTCATTTAAATCAGAGAATAATAGTTGTTCTATTTATATGAGTAATATCTTTTATGGTCATGCACCCTTGAAGAGTGGTCTATTTTTATTGAATCTCGATAGTAGTGATACACATATTCATAATGTTGAAACCAAAAGATGCAGAGTTGATAATGATAATGCAACTTATTTGTGGCACTGCCGTTTAGGTCATATCGGTGTAAAGCGCATGAAGAAACTCCATACTGATGGACTTTTGGAATCACTTGATTATGAATCACTTGGTACTTGCGAACCATGCCTCATGGGCAAGATGACTAAAACGCCGTTCTCTGGAACTATGGAGCGAGCAACTGATTTATTGGAAATCATACATACTGATGTATGTGGTCCAATGAATATTGAGGCTCGCGGCGGGTATCGTTATTTTCTCACCTTCACAGATGATTTGAGAAGATATGGGTATATCTACTTGATGAAACACAAGTCTTAAACATTTGAAAAGTTCAAAGAATTTCAGAATGAAGTGGAAAATCATCGTAACAAGAAAATAAAATTTCTACGATCTGATCGTGGAGGAGAATATTTGAGTTACGAGTTTGGTTTACATTTGAAACAATGCGGAATATTTTCACAACTCACGCCACCCGGAACACCACAACGAAATGGTGTGTCCGAACATCGTAATTGTACTTTACTAGATATGGTGCGATCTATGATGTATCTTACTGATTTACCGCTATCGTTTGGGGTTATGCTTTAGAGACGGCTGCATTCACGTTAAATAGGGAACCATCAAAATCCGTTGAGACGATGCCTTATGAACTATGGTTTGGCAAGAAACCAAAGTTGTCGTTTCTTAAAGTTTGGGGATGCGATGCTTATGTGAAGAAACTTCAACCAGATAAGCTCGAACCCAAATCGGAGAAATGTGTCTTCATAAGATACCTAAAAGAGACTATTGGGTACACCTTCTATCATAGATCTGAGGGCAAGATTTTCATTGCTAAATTTGGATCCTTTCTAGAGAAGGAGTTTCTCTCGAAATAAGTGAGTGGGAGGAAAGTAGAACTTGATGAGGTAACTGTACCTGCTCCCTTATTGGAAAGTAGTTCATCACAAGAACCGGTTCCTGTGACAACTACACCAATTAGTGAGGAAGCTAATGATATTGATCATGAAACTTCAGATCAAGTTTCTGCTGAACCTCGTAGGTCTACCAAAGTAAGATCCGCACCAGAGTGGTACGGTAATCCTATTCTGGAAGTCATGTTACTTGATCATGACGAACCTACGAACTATGAGGAAGCGATGATGAGCCCAGATTCTGCAAAATGGCTTGAAGCCATGAAATCTGAGATGGGATCCATGTATGAGAACAAAGTATGGACTTTGGTTGACTTGCTGGATGATCGGCAGGCCATTGAGAATAAATGGATCTTCAAGAAGAAGACTGTCGCTGATTGTAATGTAACTGTCTACAAAGCTCGACTTGTTGCGAAAGGTTTTCGACAAGTTCAAGGGGTTGACTACGATGAGACTTTCTCACCCGTAGCGATGCTTAAGTCTGTCCGAATCATGTTAGCAATTGCCGCATTTTATGATTATGAAATTTGGCAACTGGATGTCAAAACTGCATTCCTGAATGGATTTCTGGAAGAAGAGTTGTATATGATGCAACCGGAAGGTTTTGTCAATCCAAAAGGTGCTAACAAAGTGTGCAAGCTCCAGCGATCCATTTATGGACTGGTGGAAGCATCTCAGAGTTGGAATAAATGCTCTGATAGTGTGATCAAAGCATATGGTTTTATACAGACTTTTGGAGAAGCCTGTATTTACAAGAAAGTGAGTGGGAGCTCTGTAGCATTTCTGATATTATATGTAGATGACATATTGTTAATTGGCAATGATATAGAATTTCTGGATAGCATAAAGGGATACTTGAATAAAAGTTTTTCAATGAAAGACCTCGGTGAAGCTACTTACATATTGGGCATCAAGATCTATAGAGATAGATCAAGACGCTTAATTGGACTTTCACAAAGCACATACCTTGATAAAGTTTTGAAAAAGTTCAAAATGGATCAGGCAAAGAAAGGGTTCTTGCCAGTATTACAAGGTGTGAAGTTGAGTCAGACTCAATGCCCGACCACAGTAAAAGATAGAGAGAAAATGAAAGATGTTCCCTATGCTTCAGCCATAGGCTCTATCATGTATGCAATGCTGTGTACCAGACCTGACGTATGCTTAGCAATAAGCTTGGCAGGTAGGTACCAAAGTAATCCAGCAGTGGATCACTGGACAGCGGTCAAGAACATCCTGAAATACCTGGAAAGGACTAAGAATATGTTTCTCGTTTATGGAGGTGACAAAGAGCTAGTCATAACTGGTTACGTCGATGCAAGCTTTGACACTGGTCCGAACTATTCTAAATCGCAAACCGGATACGTGTTTTTATTAAACGATGGAGCTGTAAGTTGGTGCAGTTCTAAACAAAGCGTCATGGCGGGATCTACATGCGAAGCGGAGTACATAGCTGCTTCGGAAGCAGCAAATGAAGGAGTCTAGATGAAGGAGTTCATTTACGATTTAGGTGTCATACCTAGTGCATCGGGACCAATGAAGATTTCTGTGACAATACTGGTGCAATTGCCTTGGCAAAGGAATCCAGATTTCACAAGAGGACCAAGCACATCAAGAGACGCTTCAATTCCATCCGGGTGTCAGGACCCCGACTCGATGCCACATAGGTCTAGCATGTAACACCTCATATCACTTTGCGGCCTCACGCACGGTATTCCCACGGGTGTCGTCTTACTTTTGCCCGGGACCGTTTGCGCCTTTTGGCACACGTATATGATAGTGTCGCTAGCATCCATATGATAAGGAGCCCGGGCTGACATGGCTAGTCGTAAACCCAAAGTGGCACAGACTTACAGGGACAGGCATCCATGACCCATCAACGAACGTGTCGGTCATCAGCAAGTGGGTCCGGGCTGTAGCACTGGGCTAGCAGGACTCCGGTAAACCGGGCTGTAGCGGGCTAACAGGACTCCGGTACTAATTGCGTGACATTTCCCCGAAGGGACAGACACAGGAACGAAGAAGGACACATGCCGGCCAGCCTAAGTGTTCCGGAGCAGTAGCAAGCTACCATGGCTCAGTGGTAACACTAGGAGACATTTCCCGGTAAGAGAGGCTACTAAAGATAAACAACTAGATAGTCAGATCCCACACATACCAAGCATTTCAATCATACACACAATATGCTCGATATGTGCAAATACAACAAGGCATCACAACATGACTCTACGACACAAGTACTTTATTTAAGGCTCAGAGAGCCATACATAACATACACATAGGTACGGGTCACACGACCCAGCATTCAAGTCATACAGTCATACAAACCAGCAGCAGAAGTAACTTGTCTGAGTACAGACAACTAGTAAAGTAAAAGAGGCTTGGAAAGCCTAGCTATACTACGTGGTCCTTCACAAGCTCAGGATCACCACCTAGGCCTTAGCCTACTCATTGATGTCAACGTCTACGAAGAACCCATCAGAAGGGGTTGCAGCGTCTTCTGTAAAAATGTAAATTATAGCAACATGAGTACAAAAGTACTCAGCAAGACTTACATCAGATCCTACATACATGCACATTATCAAGAAGGGTTGGTGGAGTTATTGCAGCAAGCCAGCTTTGACTCTTGGCTAGGCTATCCTACGAGACTCCAACTTGAAATGGTTTTGCGCACACGAGTCCACTACTCACCACTTCAATACACTACCGAGGATCCACCTCCGTCTTCCTACGGAAGAGCCATCCTCGGCACTCACACTTATCTTGAGGCTTTTAGTAGTTTCCATTTACTTGTCTATGAACTGTATAGGCAACCAAGTAGTCCTTTACCGCGGACGTGGCTATTCGAATAGATCATGATAACCCTGCAGGGGTGTACTTCTTCATACATGTTTCCACCACTTAGCGTCTGCACACGACATGTGCTCGGCAGACTTCAAGCGAAAGCCGACGTGGGTGTAGACCACGACCTACCTAAACACCTAAGTCTCCAATCCAGGTTTATCGCCTATCCAGGTTCCATCCGCAGGGAGTCCGGCCGAGGTTTCCCATACGGCCCCGAACGATGTGTACAGGGTTCTCGAGATACCTAACGGGTATTCGATACACCGTGCCACGTACCTACGGCATCACAGCCCACCCCTACGGTCAGCGCTGTCCACGGCCTCCAGTAGGCTACAAACACCAGAAACTACTTGCAACTCCTGGACAGAGAACTAGGGTGAATAAGAAGTCGAGCGGGGTCATATTTCAGGGCCCAATGCATGGTAGTAGCTGTATCTTAAATCACACATACAGATCTCAGTGCTTAAGGTCGGCTTCAATGAAACAACCCACCGTGTACTCCTACATGGCCTCTCATCGATACCTTTACCAAATCGTGTTCACCACATCACTCTCATTACCGACATAATCATTTCACTCTAGCCCATCACCCAGATGAACCAGACCTGACACGACTCTAAGCATAGCAGGCATAGCAAGGTAGGAACAACACATACATATGGCTCAATCAACTCCTACACATGCTAGTGGGTTTCATCTAGTTACTGTGGCAATGACAGGTCATGCAGAGGAAATGGGTTCAACTACCGCAGCACACAGCAGTTTGAAACGCGTTGTCTTAATGCAGTAAAAGAGAGCAAGAGCGGGAACATGGGATTGTATCGATATGATCAAATGGTTGGTTGCTTGCCTGATGGTTCGATGCACTGATATGGTTCTTCGCTAGGGTAATCACGGTACTCCTCGGAGGCAGAACCTGCCGCAAAGAACACCGATACACAGCCATCACCAAACAATGTGCGACAATATGATGCATGCATGAAACATGGCAATATGAGTGTGTTGGGCTAATGCAACTAAGACCAGAAGGGTTTGAACCAATTTGAACCAAAGATTCAAATTTCAAACTCATACATGGCCCTTTAAAGTGTTTTATCTTGTTCTGCATAAAACAGCAAGTTAACTTGTTTAATCATGCATGAAAACAGTACAGATGGATAGATTGGATTTTTCTGATCATTTTTCATACATAACTTGTCTGATTTGGAGTTACAGATTAAAAGTTATGAATTTTTGAAGTTTAAACTATATTCTGGAATTTCCTATATTAGAATAAATCCAGAAATTAATTTATTGCGTCAGCCATGCGTCGGAATGACGTCAGGGTCAACGGAGACGTCCAGGTCAAACCTGACTGTGGGTCCAGGGTGTCAGGGTAATTAGTTTAGTTTAAAGTTTAATTAAAACTAACCCTATTTAGTTAACAGGGCTGGGCCCCACCTCTCATTGACTCATCGGGGTCAACTAGGGCCCACCCGCGGTCAAAGCCAGGTCGGCTGCACCGGCGTTTAGCCGCCGGCGAGCCCGACGCGGCGGCGGAAGTGGTTTTTGCCGTTCCGGCAACCAAACGAGTCGCGGAGGCCATCGGAGTGGAGCTGAGGACGAGCCGCAGCTCTTGGTGGAGTCCGTTGGGGTCGGGGTGGCCGGAGTTGGCGCCGGCGATGACTTTGGCGGCCACCGGAGTTCGGCCGAAGGCGAACTTGACGCTAGAGGGGTCGGGGAGGTGCGGGGAGTAGCTGGTTAGGTGCTACGTGACGTGGTGAGCATGATGGACACCAAGTTGTGGCCGGAGGGTGACCGGGAGCACGTCGGCGATGAGCTCCGCGGCGGTGGGTGCGGTTGAGCTCCGGGAGGTCATTTCACAGCTCGGGGGCAAGAAAAGAAGGGAGGGGAGGATGGTTAAGCTCACGGGGAGTTCGACGAAGCACTTGGTGCGGCCGGGGACGGGCCGGAGCGACGACGGCGTTGAAGGGGATCTCCGGCGACGGCGGTTCGGTCGAGGTCGATGCGGTGGGCTCGGGCCTTGCGAGCGCTCGGGGCTCGGCTTGCTCGAAGGAGAGGAGGGTGGCGGAGCTCCTGGACACGGCGGCACGACGTGGGGTTGACGGAGGGCGTGGCTACGGCGAGGGGGTGGCGGCGATGGCGTCGGCCATGGCGGGGGAACGCGAGAGAGAGGAGTTGGGGAAGAATGGAGGTGTCCCGGGGGTTCACGGCTCGACGAGGAGTTCATCCGTCCAGCAACGAGGCGTGGAGGTGAAGCAGGGCGACGGCCAGCTGTGTGGCGCACGCTGCGGCCGCCGTCGGGCACCTGCCTGCCTGCCTGGCCGGCAAGCAGCTCGCTGGCGCGGTGCTGGGCTGGGCCAGCAGGTGGGCCGGGTGCTGGGCGCCAGGTAAGTTTTTTTGTTATTTCCCTGTTTTCTGTTTTTTTAATTCCTCGGCAACTTTGTTGAATTATTAAAAATACTTAGGCAACTCCTAAAATCACCAAACTACTCCTGGTCCATAGTTGGATTATTTCCAACATGAAACATTTTAGTTTGGAGATATTTGAGCATTTGAAATATTTTATATAATTTTAAATGCCCAAATTCAAATATCTATGATTTAATTCAAAGACCCTAAGATGGCCTAGGAAAATGTGCATCACTTCTGGCAGAGGTTCTGAACCAAGACAAAAATGATGGGCATTTTAGAAGGGCATTTCAGGTTCATTGAAAAAGTTTTTAGTAAACCCTAGTTGGTTTCAGAGGGGGCTGGGGGTTCTATCATCCCCATTTCAGGTTTCTGATGAAAGAATAGACATGATGCAACACTCTAATGCATGAACTAGCTAGGGTGTGACACCGGGACCAAGTCCAGGTGGGAGACATAGAGATTTGCCAGATACATACAGATCTGAATGTTGCAGACCCGTTGACTAAGCCTCTTCCACGAGCAAAACATGATCAACACCAAGACTCCATGGGTGTTAGAATCATTACTGTGCAATCTAGATTATTGACTCTAGTGCAAGTGGGAGACTGAAGGAAATATGCCCTAGAGGCAATAATAAAGTTATTATTTATTTCCTCATATCATGATAAATGTTTATTATTCATGCTAGAATTGTATTACCCGGAAACATGATACATGTGTGAATACATAGACAAACATAATGTCACTAGTGTGCCTCTACTTGACTAGCTCATTAGTCAAAGATGGTTATGTTTCCTAACCATAGACATGTGTTGTCATTTGATTAACGGGATCACATCATTAGGAGAATGATGTGATTGACTTGACCCATTCCGTTAGCCTAGCACTTGATCATTTAGTATGTTGCTATTGCTTTCTTCATGACTTATACAAAGTTCCTACAACTATGAGATTATGCAACTTCCGTTTACCGGAGGAACAATTTGTGTGCTACCAAACGTCACAACGTAACTGGGTGATTATAAAGGAGCTCTACAGGTGTCTCCAAAGGTACATGTTGAGTTGGCGTATTTCGAGATTAGGTTTTGTCACTCCGATTGTCGGAGAGGTATCTCTGGGCCCTCTCGGTAATGCACATCACTATAAGCCTTGCAAGCAATGTAGCTAATGAGTTAGTTACGGAATGATGCATTACGTAACGAGTAAAGAGACTTGTCGGTAACGAGATTGAACTAGGTATTGGATATCGACGATCGAATCTCGAGCAAGTAACATACCGATGACAAAGGGAACAACGTATGTTGTTATGCGGTTTGACCGATAAAGATCTTCATAGAATATGTAGGAGCCAATATGAGCATCCAGGTTCCGCTATTGGTTATTGATCGGAAACAGTTCTAGGTCATGTCTACATAGTTCTCGAACCCGTAGGGTCCGCACGCTTAACGTTACGATGACAATTTTATTATGAGTTTATAAGTTTTGATGTGCCGAAGGTTGTTCGGAGTCCCGGATGTGATCACGGACATGACTAGGAGTCTCGAAATGGTCGAGACATAAAGATTGATATATTGGACGACTATATTCGGACACCGGAAGTGTTCTGGGTGATTTCGGAGAAAACCAGAGTGCCGGAGGGGTTACCGGAACCCCCCGGGGAAGTATTGGGCCTTAGTGGGCCTGAGGGGAGAGAGAGGGCAGCAGCCCAGGAGGTGGCGCGTCCCCCCATGGGGAGTCCGAATTGGACTAGGGGAGGGGGCGCAGCCCCTCTTTCCCTCTCCCTCTCCCTCTCTTTCCTTCCCCCTTCCTCCTTCCTAGTTGGACTAGGAAAGGGGAGTCCTACTCCCACTAGGGGGAGGACTCCCCCCCTCCTTGGCGCGCCCCCTAGGGCCGGCCGGCCTCCCCCCTTTCTCCTTTATATACGGGGGCAAGGGGGCACCTCTATACACACAAGTTGATCTTCGTGATCGTTCCTTAGCCGTGTGCGGTGCCCCTCCACCATATTCCACCTCGGTCATATCGTTGCGGTGCTTAGGCGAAGCCCTGCGTCGGTAGAACATCATCATCGTCACCACGCCGTCGTGCTGACGAAACTCATCCCCGACACCCTGCTGGATCGGAGTCCGAGGATCGTCATCAAGCTCAACGTGTGCTGAACTCAGAGGTGCCGTACATTCGGTACTTGGATCGGTTGGATCATGAAGACGTACGACTACATCAACCGCGTTGTCATAACGCTTCCGCTTACGGTCTCTGAGGGTACGTGGACAACACTGTCTCCTCTCGGTGCTATGCATCACCATGATCTTGCGTGTGCGTAGGTTTGAAATTACTACGTTCCCCAACAGTTTCGGGCACCACCGACAACTACATGGGCTTAATGGGCCAAGAAAGGGACAGACCAGCTCCTAAGGGGCTGGTGCGCCCCATGTAGGCCGAATTATGAGGGGAAGGAAAGAGGGGAAGAGAGAAAGGAAGAGGAGGGATTCGGCCTTCCCACTCCTTCCCTCCTCCCTACTCCTTCCTTCCCCCTCCGGATGAATATGGAAGGGGGGAGGCCGAATTGGGAGGCGCCCAAGTAGGATTCCTCCTACTTGGGGCACCCCCTTGGCTGCCTCTCCTCCCCTCCAACCTATATATATGAGGGGAGGGGTGATACATCTCCAACGTATCTATAATTTTTGATTGTTCCATGCTATTATATTACCCGTTTTGGATGTTTATGGGCTTTACTTTACACATTTATATCATTTTTGGGACTAACTTACTAACCGGATGCCCAGCCCGTATTGTTGTTTTTTTGCCTATTTCAGTATTTCAAAGAAAAGGAATATCAAACGGAGTCCAAACGGCATGAAACCTCTGGGAGTGTGATTTTTGGAACAAACATGATCTAGAGGACTTAGAGTGCAAGCCAAGAAGCAGCCAAGGCGGCCACGAGGGTGGAGAGCGCGCCCACCCCTACAGGGCGTGCCCCCTATCTCGTGGGCCCCTCGGGCGGCCACCGACCTACTTCTTCCTCCTATATATACCCACGTACCCCGAAAACATCCAGGGAGCCAACGAAAAACAATTTCCATCGCCGTAACCTTCTGTATCCGCGAGATCCCATCTTGGAGCCTTCGTCGGCGCTCCGCCGGAGGGGGAATCGACCATGGAGGGCTTCTACATCAACACCATAGCCCCTCCTATGAGTTGTGAGTAGTTTACCACAGACCTTCGGGTCCATAGTTATTAGCTAGATGGCTTCTTCTCTCTTTTTGGATATCAATACCATGTTCTCCCCCTCTCTTGTGGAGATCTATTCGATGTAACTCTTTTTGCGGTGTGTTTGTCGAGACCCGATGAATTATGGGTTTATGATCAAGTTTATCTATGAGAAATATTTGAATCTCCTCTGAATTCTTTTATGCATGATTGAGTTATCTTTGCAAGTCTCTTCGAATTATCAGTTTGGTTTGGCCTACTAGATTAATCTTTCTTGCCATGGGAGAAGTGCTTAGCTTTGGGTTCAATCTTGCGGTGTGCTTACCCAGTGACAATAGGGGTTGCAAGGCACGTATTGTATTGTTGCCATCAAGGATAAAAAGATGGGGTTTATATCATATTGCATGAGTTTATCCCTCTACATCATGTCATCTTTCTTAATGCGTTACTCTGTTCTTTTGAACTTAATACTCTAGATGCATGCTGGATAGCGGTCGATGTGTGGAGTAATAGTAGTAGATGCAGGCAGGAGTCGGTCTACTTGTCACGGACGTGATGCCTATATACATGATCATGCCTAGATAATCTCATAATTATTCGCTTTTTTATCAATTGCTCGATAGTAATTTGTTCACCCACCGTAATACTTATGCTATCTTGAGAGAAGCCACTAGTGAAACCTATGGCCCCCGGGTCTATCTTTTATCATATAAGCTTTCAATCTACTTTTATTTGCATCTTTGCTTTTCCAATATATATTATAAAATATCAAAAATATATTTATCTTATCATACTATCTCTATCAGATTTCACTTTCGCAAGTGGCCGTGAAGGGATTGACAACCCCTTTATTGCGTTGGTTGCGAGTTCTTTGTTTGTTTGTGTAGGTGCGTGAGACTTTTGAGGAGCCTCCTACTGGATTGATACCTTGGTTCTCAGAAACTAAGAGAAATACTTGCGCTACTATTGCTGCATCCTCCTTTCCTCTTTAAGGAAAACCAATGCAAGCTCAAGAGGTAGCAAGGGGGCACCGCTAGAACACACACGGACATCTGTTAGCCGTGTGCGGTGCCCCCTCCACAGTTTACGCCTCCGGTCATATTCACATAGTGCTTAGGCGAAGCCCTGCGTAGATCACTTCACCATCACCGTCACCACGCCGTCGTGATGACAGAACTCTCCCTCGACACTTTGCTGGATCAAGAGTTTGAGGGACGTCATCAAGCTGAACATGTGCAGAACTCGGAGGTGCCATACGTTCGGTGCTTGATCGGTCGGAACGAGAAGAAGTTCGACTATATCAACCGCGTTGTCAAACGCTTCCACTTTCGGTCTATGAGGGTACATGGACACACTCTCCCCCTCTCGTTACTATCCATCTCCAAGATAGATCTTGCGTGAGCGTAGGAATTTTTTTGAAATTGCATGCTACATTACCCAACAGGTGAATCTCGCCTGTGGCGGTGGCGATGAGATACCTCCTCCGGTGTTGGAGGATGAGGCCATGCCCGCCCGCGGCAGCGCGAGGAGGGTGCGGTGGCGGCGACAAGGGGCGCGCACGGCGGCGAGGAACGATGGCACCAAGGGGCGCGGCGGTGACTTGGGCGAGATTTGAGGGGGAAGAGACGACGTGCCAGGAGAAATGACCAGTTTTAGTGAGTGGGGATGGGACGGTTATTTGTGTGAAAATTGAACCACCAACATAGTGGAATTACGAGTGTCGGGTGGGGTATAGGGCCCGCCACACGTATGGCAAGAAGTAGCGGCGGTCTGTACCAGGAGGTTGCCACTGCTAAAATGACCTCC
>NC_041391.1:640351450-640426122 GCF_002162155.2 Triticum dicoccoides
TATAGACATGCCCACCACAACTAATAGAAAGAGCAATGGCAGGTGTCGTGAGCTGCCCGCCGCTGACGTGTTTCATCACGGGATAAGATTTTGAATGGTTCACCTATGGTGGCCGAGAGGATATGCTCGCCACTGCAACTCATGTAGCTGTGGCGGGCTGATTTTTCTACCCGCCATTGCTTGCCTTCAAAAATATCTGTGGCGGGTGCCTCGCCGTGCCCGCCACTAATTTTTGATCTCCTGTAAGCCTTTTCCAAATAGTGATGGACGAGCTTTCTTTCAAAAAAATGGGAACAAAAAAACCAGAAGCACATTTTGTGCCTTTTTCTCTTTTTTTGCATGGTAATACATGTCTCATTTATATCATAAGGGTCATAGTATAAACCACGTACAAACCGACCTAGCAAAACTGAAAAGACAGCAAAACGCTAGCATTTGCACAAAGGAACAATGGCCAAGAAGTAAAATTACAATCAAGGCAGAAGAAACCTCTAAACTTGACACCAACATCCGTCACATGCCTTTGGGACACCATAGTAGCCACGAAAGAAAAAACGATGGATCACCTTCACACCCGAGCTCGAAGTGGCTGCATCGCTGATTTGCACCTTAGCGGACGTCCAACGTGGCTCACCAAAAGCGAAATCATTACCGTTGAACGAATCAGACCGGTGTAACACCCCGGAAACGCCATTGAACTCCAGATCTGACATCCCCACATGACTAAGACGCCGAAGGAGAAAACCACACCTGCCATCCATGAACCACGAACCCAGCACATGATCCATTATCTTCCAGATGCCGCCGAGGCAGACCACAATCTGCATCTGCTCCTGGACTACCTCCCAAGCTCCGTGCCGGTGCTGGAGCAAACACCGTAGCAACGGCGGAGCCCGAGTACACATGTCCACCACGAGGATGTTGCCGCCGCCACGCCATCCTTGCTTGAACGGACTGGTTTCCAAATCCGTCCCCAATCATAGGACCGGCCGCCTCATCGGAGTAGGATATGAAGAAACTTTATTCAGCATCGCCATCGCCGCCGCCGAAGCTAAGACGATCAACAACCTAAAAGTCTAAACTACGAGAGGAAAAAACGATCCACACGCGTGGATCCGGTGACCCGCCTCACCGCCGACGACCGAGGCCGCCGGCGGAGGGGAGCCACCGGAGGGCGGCGGCGTGAGAGACTCCTGACAGCTATGTGGCATTTTCTTTCTTCAAGCGGACGAAAGAAAAGCAAACACGAGAGAGATTCCAAGCTGTTGTCCCTTTTCTCTTTTCGAGAAGCACAACTATGCATTTTCACATGGTGTGATTTATGAGAGATTTTTTTCTTTTGAGAACACCTAGGGAAAACTAGGCAAAATACGAAAACTAGAAAAAGAGACAAAAACGTGTCCAGACGCGTATGATCCCTCGTGTGGGCCTTGGCCCTGTAGTTCGCTAGCTCATACTCGGCTAGGTCCCTTTTCCATTGGCTAGCCTTGTTCTGTTTTTCTTTCGTTCATCTTTTGCTCGCTGGTTTACTATTTTAGAGAAAAAATTGGTTTTCTTCAGTTAAAGTCTTTAAAAAAGGGAAAAATAAAAAAATGTTCACAAATTTCAATTTTGGTGAATTTTGAAAAAGTAGTTATTCAAAAATATTTCACGATTTTTTTTATAAAAAAACCAAAATTAAAAAAAGTGCACATATAGAATCTGCAAAATACCACATGCATGTCATGATTTTTGTCCCACTTCGCCAAGACAATGTGTGGAGACATATAAGGTGGACTTGTCTTTGTCTTCTGTAGTGCTAGAACCCCATGAAGAAGACTTGTGATTCACTTGTATAGCATGTGTGTTAGCTTAAATTATACGCGACTTATGACTTTAGACTGACGTGATGTGGCCATGCTTAGCAAATAGAATCACTTTTTTATGACAAATTAAACTCCACTTACATTAAAGGGAGGACTCAAAAGACTCCACATGTTCCTTTTTGTGAGGCCTGTATTTGCGCGTAGGGTATATGCTTGTGCTTCTATATCAAATTGATGGTTAACCAATGAGCTCCAACCAACAGCCTTAGAGGAAAGTAAAACACACAGGCATGGCAACCACAAGCTAAGCTAGCTTATAAACGCCAAATTGTTGATTAACCAATGAGCTCCAACCAACAACCTTATTAGAAGAAAGCAAAACATCCATGCATGACAACGGCAAGCTAAGCTAGCTTATAAAAGCAAGCAATTTTTTTAAAAAAATATGAACTTTTCTGAAAACCATGAACAATTTTCAAATATATAAACTTTTAGAAAGCTGTGACCACTTTTAAAATTCATAAACTACTTTCAAAAACTGAGAATAATTCACAAATTCATGTTTTTTCAAAGGTGTGAACATTTTCCAAATTCACTATTTTTTTAAAAATCATGAACACTTTATTGAACTCGTGAACATTTTTTTTTTGACAAAAGATCAAATTCGGGAACATTTTTGAAATTCTTAAAAAAATGAACTTGCGAATGTTTTTTTGAAATTTGTTAACGTCTTTCGAACACTCATGATTTTTTAATTCATTAAGATTTCTAAATTCGCAAACATTTTTTTAAGTTCAAGAACATGATTTGAATTCATGTTTTTAAATTTGGGAAAATAATTTGAAATCACAAACTTTATTGAATTTGAGAATATTTTGTGAACTAACAAACTTTTTTATTAATTGTGAACATTCTTCTGAATTTTAAAGATTTTTTGAAATTCAATTTTTTTTGCAATCCTAAACAATTTTTAGTGAAGCAAAAAACATAAAAAAAAATGAAAGCACAGAAACAAAGGGCGCCCGCCCTGCACATAAGAAGTCCATATCACGCGCAGTGAGTGCTCACCAGGATAACGGCTGCTTAACAGGCTGACCCATATAACTATGTTGTTTATTTTCGGTTTTGGAAACATTCAAGAATGTTCTTTAGCCTGGTTTGTCTGGTTTTCTTGGTCGAGTTCCTCCGTATTTCAATATTCGTTTTTTATCTGTTTTCTATTTTCTATTTTCCTTTTTTAGAAAAAATAAATCATATTTTTAGTATGTTTTTTAGTTTCCTGTTTGTTTTTCCTTTTCACTATTCCTTTTTATTTTTTATTTTCCCTTTTTGTTTCTGTTTTGAAGGGGAGCCTTGGAGCAGTGGTAAAACTGCTGCCTTGTGACCATGAGGTGACGTGTTTAAGTCTTGAAAACAGCCTGTTGCAGGAATGTGGGGAAAGGCAACGTATAAAGACCCAAAGTGGTTGGACCCTTTCCTGCACCCTCCGCAAGCGGGTTCTACATCCACCGGGCTGCCCTTTTTTATTCTGTTTTATTCAAAATTCATGGAGTACTACTAAAATAAATTCATGAACTTTTTCATATTCACGAACTTTTTTTTGAACCTTCTGATTTTTTTTTGAATCATAAACTTTATTCCAGTGTGCAAACCTGCAAAGAAGAGGTGAACTGAAGAAAGACTAGGGAAGTGCCGGCCTCCGTCGATGTCTGAGTTGAGGACGACAACAGCGGAGCAGCACTTGACGACAACAACGGAGCAGTGCCCGATCGCGAGGGATCAGTGCTCGGGAGCAGCAGTTAAGGATTTGGGACTAGCTCTATTCCTGCGTGAGTATGGGGATACAGAGATGGTTCTGTCTATATCCCATCTAATACAGTATCTCACATCTAAGTTCTGGTGCAGCCCACCACTAGTTCTTTTATTTGTTTTTTCCCTTTTTTCATTGGGCTGGCCGATTGGAGCGCTTTTTTTTTTACAGTGACACACTACCTAACACAGGAATCCCGCCGATTGGAGCGCTACCAAAAAAAACTGCAATCAACACACTAACCAACACAGGAATCGAACTAGAACCACAATCTTGGGAATGACGGCTTCTACCACTCCAACCATTAGATGCTGTCGATTTTAATGAAACGGGAAATATTTAATAACACAGTACAACGTGCAGATTAGAAGACATTTTCGAAATTAATTGAAACATTTTGCAAATTATGAATTTTTTGAATTGTCGAATATTTTTCAAACAGAAACAATTTTAAAATTTTGGAAAGTATTTTTCAAATGTGAGTAAACTTTGTAATTCCAGACATTTTTTAATAAGAACAAAACTAGGTATTCTGAACATTTTCTTGAAAATCAAAATTTGAAAACTTGAACAATTCTTTAAAAGAAACTTCACGCATTTAAAAAAATCATGGCATATTCTAGAAAAAATTATGCAATGGAATAATGTTTGCTTATTTTTTTGAAAAAAATTCATACCATTTACAAACAAATGATCAGTAGGAATTTGAAAAAAATGTTTACCATGTATTCTAAAAAATGCTCGTGCCTGTATTTGAAAAAAAATATTTATCATGTATTTTGAAAAAAATGTTCAATGTGTGTTAAAAATGTTTCTCTGTATACATAAAAATATACATTGTGTATTAGAATAGTGGACATTTATTTGCAAAAAAAATACAACTATATAGGGGTACTGGGTTTGAAGCGTGTTAAGAGTGGGCATGCAACTATGTCGAGCATGAGTTGTATGTTTGGCTTGGACATGCAACTGGGATGGGTGGGTTTACATGTTGGGGTTGGGCATGGAACTAGATATGGCCGGGGCAAGTTGTGTGTTACAAAACAAAGCACAAAGCCTAGTTGCGAGTCAAGGGTAGGCTTGCAAGTGGGATAAAACAAACTATGTGCCTAATTATGAGTCGAGGGTGGACTTGTAATTAGGACAACAACAAACTATGAGCCTAGTTGCAAGTTGAGGGTGGACTTATAACTGGGACAAAAAAGGCCGGAGCCAAGTTGTGAGTCAATGCTGGACTTGCAACTAGGACAAAAAAATGTCACGCCCGAGATGCGAGTCGAGGATGGACTTGCAACTAAGAGAACTATATAAAAAATTATACGAGTTGCAAGTTGAGGGTGAACTTGCAACTGAGATGAAGAACAAAAGACTTCTCAATTGCGAGATGAGGTTGGATATGCAACTAGGACAACAACAAACTATGGGCCCAGTTGCGAGTTGAGGGTACACTTGTATTTGGGACAAAAAAAGGTCGGAGCCCAGTTGCGAGTCAAGGGTGGACTTGCAACTGGGACAAAAAAATGTCGTGCCCTAGTTGCGAGTCGAGGTTGGACTTGTATCTATGACAAAATAAGTGTTGGACCCCCATTGCGAATTAGAGGGTGGACTTGCAACTGACACAAAAACGGTCGGGCCCCAGTTGCGAGTTAAAGATGGACTTGCAACATGGACAAAAAAAGGTTGGGCCTAGGTGCGGGTCGATGATAGACTTGCAACTGAGACAAAAAAATGTTAACCCCAATGAGTCGAGGTTGGACTATCAACTGGGAAAAAAGGCCGAGCCCTAGTTACGAGTCGATGTTGGACTAGCAACTGGGACAAAAAACAGTCGCGCCCCAGTTGCGAATCGAGGGTCGACTTGCAATTGAGACTAAAATAGATCGGCCTCTAGTTGGGAGTCGAGGGTGAACTTGCAACTAAGACAAAAAAATGTCAAGGTCCAGTAACGACTCAAAGGTGGGTTTGCAACTGGGACAAAAAAAGTTCAGGCCACAGTAACGAGTCGAGGATGATCTTGCAACAAGGACAAGAAAAAAACAACACCTCTGTTTGATGGTGGACAGTCAACTAACAACAATGAAAAAAAAATTCTTGAATTTTAAAAAAATGGAAAATAAAAAAATGGAAATGAAAAAATAAAATAAAATAATGCTAGAATTTAAAAGTTTACAAATTTGAAACAAAATAAATGGAAAAAAGGAAAAAGAAAAAGGAAAAAGAAACAAAAAAGGAAATAAAAAATTTACTCGTGGCTGCAGCCCATGCTGAGGCAACCGTGAAAATTGAAAGAACGGCCTACACGGCACTACAGGGGCTCCTTACGTGAGCAACGCGTGTAGAAACAACACCAAATGAAAAAAAAGTTTGCTAAAAAGAAAAGGAAATAAAAAATACAAATCTTGATGTTTAAATTGTGTGGTTAAAAATTAGATGTGAGATAACTATTTCGCATCTAGATGTGAAATAGCAAATATGTACAGAGATATATATCTCCTTCCTTTCTTTCCTCTAGGCTTATCCGAACAAGAGCTGGATTTTCTTTTATTTTCAAAATTATCCAAAGGCTAGAATTGACCGGCTCATCAAATATTTATCCGAACTCCATTGTGGACAAATTTATACTCACTTTGTGGCTGCTCGACAAGGCGAACTGAGCCGTGGTCTTGGATTTCCATAAGGCGTATGGTTACAAGGTCAAAGCTTGGTCAACATCCCTGAATTTATTTTAGAATCAAACCTTGGAAATTCGGGATTATTACACCTACGCATTTTCAACCACTTTGGATCAAGTCCACCCAATCCCAACAAGGTGATGGCATTGATCGTTAAGCATGGTTGTTCCCAGTCAACAAAGTGGCAAACATGAATCAAGCCTCCCCCGCGGCTAATGACCTTCATGGTGCCCCGGAATTGAAGCTTCACTATGGAATTTAACGCATGGGGCCGATAAATCGGGCCGCCTCGACACAAATCATCTCGCCTATGCCAGGAAGTGTCGAAGGAGAGCGTGCCATGGGGACCAGGCGGAAGGAGAGCATGCCATGGGGACCAGGCGGAAAGAGATCGTGATGGAGGGAAAGCATGGTTGGTGGAGGACGGCAGGGAGGGATTAGTATGTGGCTTAGCCAGATCCGATGGGCTGGGAAGAGATTAGGGAGGTTGTTGCTGGAAAAGGGAAAGGGGATAATCGGTGAAACTCACTGGGCGCATGGCCACTGCCTAGAACCAACAACATGTAACATTCTACACTTACGCCACAAGATACAGCGAGGCAAATTGATTTCCCAAAAGGAAACATTGTTTTCCTTATTTATTTAATTGGACTTTCTTGCACGAAAAAACTTTATACATGGTATGCGATGCAACTAGCTATATCTAGTTCCTCGGGGGATGAATATCCTTGAAGAACGAGCACTTCCACCCCTTCGGAAAACACGTGCCTGCCCCTTGCTACTTGCTTTGGCAGTACGCCGTGCACTGGTTGGCACCGCATGACCCGTCCTCGATGGCCGAATTTGTCTCGTGGTTCGTCTCTGAGCTGGTTGCATCGCCATGCCTGAAAGTGAATAGGCATAATCGCGCATAAGAGAAGTATTTTGGAAACGCACGATGGTACTATGTGCAAGAGAACCAAATTAATTTGATTCTTTGTGAGAAACATACCAGATGAGGATATCACCAGCATAAGGGTAACGCCGTGCGCAATACTTGCCTAATCCTCATTGTAGTTGTGGATGAAAGTCGATGTCAATTGAGGGCTTGGATTGTTGGAAGAGATCAACAAGGGTACCTCGAGTTTTATAGAGGTCCCGCGGTGCCGTGTCAGTGTTGCTATTGAAAGTTTCAATAGGATAGCGTTTTGCGGTGCTTTCGTCATATAAGCTTGCGTGCATGGAACAAAGACCGACGTGTCCATCAGTTATGCATTGGGAAGAGTTTTGTTGACACGTGCATATGCACTGTGCAACATGGCAACACATCCAAGCAAGTTATGCATAGTCTATCGTCATCCACGTGCTTTTTTCGTATAAAATGGAACTGCTATATGGGTACAAACAAAAGTCGAGCACAATGGCATACGAGTAGTTCGTGAGTTGTCAACATATGCGTGTGTAGTGTGCAACGTGGCAACACACCCGAGCGAGATGAGAAGATATTGGGCTTTTTTGGTTTGCTTCCTGAGAAAGCTGCCTGACTAAGTAACGAATCTCAGGCGTTGGATTTCTCAAGCTTGAGGCTGTGATTGCTGCCTGTGTGTCCTACATCCTAAAAGGATCGATACAGTTGACTAGAGGGGGTGAATAGGCAACTAACAATTTTTAGCTTTTTTTGACCAAATTAAACTTTGCATCAAAGTAGGTTGTCTAGATATGCAACTAGGTGGACAACCTATATGATGCAACGACAACAAGCACACGAGCAAGCAAAGGATACAACACAAGTAAGCTTGCAAAAGTAAAGGCGCGAGATAACCAAGAGTGGAGCCGGTGGAGACGAGGATGTGTTACCGAAGTTTCTTCCTTTTGAGGGGAAGTACGTCTCCGTTGGAGCGGTGTGGAGGAACAATGCTCCCCAAGAAGCCACTAGGGCCACCGTATTTTTCTCACGCCCTCACACAATGCGAGATGCCGTGATTCCACTATTGGTGCACTTGAAGGCGGCAACCGAACCTTTATAAACAAGGTTGGGGCAATCTCCACAACTTAATTGGAGGCTCCCAACAACATCACGAAGCTTCACCAAAATGGAGTATGGCTCCGAAGTGACCTCAACCGTCTAGGGTGCTCAAACACCCAAGAGTAACAAGATCCGCTAGGGATTAGTGGGGGGAATCAAATTTCTCTTGGTGGAAGTGTAGATCGGGGCCTTCTCAACCAATCTCGAGAAAATCAACAAGTTTGATTGGATAGGAAGAGAGATCGGGCGAAAATGAAGCTTGGAGCAACAATTGAGCTTTTGGGGGAAGAGGTAAGTCAACTTTGGGGAAGAAGACACTTTTATATAGTGAGGGAAACAATCCAACCGTTACCCCCCAAACAGCCACGCACAGAGCGGTACTACCGCTTGGGCAGGGCGGTACTACCGCTGACAAGCGGTGCTACCGTTCCCTCCCAGCGGTACTGCCGCGCTGACGAGGGTTGCAGGGTCCTGGACCCAGAGCGGTACTACCACGGAAGTATGGGCGGTACTACCGCTTGGAGCGATACTACCGCCACTACTGCCGCTACTAGTACCGTAAAACCCAACACGAAAAACAACGGTCTCGAGTCGAGGCGGTAGTAGCCCGGAACCACTGCGGTACTACGGCCGAAGACCGCAAGCGGTACTACTGCTCGGGGAGCGGTACTACCGCTTGACGTGCTTCGGCGGTACTACCGCTGAGGACCGCGGTACTACCGCTGGGACAGGACAGGGCAGGCAAGGAGAGGAAAGATAGCTCCAATGAAGCGGAAAGAAACATCGGGTGTGATAAGAATGTGTACGTGTTGACCACCCTAGCCTTACCAAAGCGGATCCCCTCTTGATAGTATGGTGACTCCTACGAAACTAGTCCACCAATAGAGAAACGAAGGAGCTACACCGTCTTGAATAAAACACCGAGGGGTGGTAATCGTCTCGTGCCAAAGGATGAATCTCTGAAAGAACTCAACGCACATGATTAGTCCGCAAAAGCATTGTCATCAATTACCAAAACACCTTAGGGATAAATATGCCTTTACACATCCAAACAGGCCCATTGTCGTCCACCGCGACATTTCTTCCTAAAAGATGGAACCATTGATGTGTATAGACTGATATGTGAGTTATTGCGAAGAATGGATTCTAGTGCAAATAAATAGAGACACACCCCAATACCTTTATTGGATCCTAAAATAAACTCTGGCGGGAGTGCAATTATTAAAATGTCTCTGGCTCTTATGGCGGTTTAGGCAAACACAAATACATGTGCGGTATCTTCAGTGTAGAGATGTAGAGATGTGCCTACCTTGTGTATGTCGTAGAATTGCATACAACAGCCAGTTCGCCCAAACACTACTAGGAAAAGGCCTACTAATGGTGTACCGGTTTTGCCTACTAATGACGCATTACCAATGCGCCATTAGTACCACGCCACTAGTATTTTTTACTAATGGTGCACCACTGGTGCGGCATTAGTATCTGGTATACTAATGGTGCACCAAGCAGTGCGCCATTAGTATGTAACATCATGCGCCATTAGTATGCCTTCCGGAGGGCCATACGTAAGCATGTGCTTTGTCATACTAATGGCGCATTCTGTGGTGATGTGCCATTAGTATCCTTTGGCATACTAATGGCGCACCTGGTGGTGATGCGCCATTAGTATGAATATTTATTTTTTTTACTTTTCTGATTTTTGCACAGGTTACAAAATATATTATTGGACAGAATATAGACAGCAGCACACAACAACATCAGATTCATCGAATACAATAGAAGATTAGTCTCCGAACATAATTCATCATATTAGTCACCGAATTCAAAAGACCGAACAAAGATAAAACATTACAAGTCTCAAGACCGCGAGTATCGAGTTTGTCTTCACATTACAAGTCGATATCGATCATCTAAACTACCATCACATAGAAGAGAGCCGCGGTCATCACGATGAGCATCATCGCGATCAAACTGGTCTTCATCCGGTTCCTCCAACGCTCCCTCCTCTCTCCCGCTAGATAGTGTGCGTATCTAGATTCGGCCTCCGCCCTAGTGGTGTACCCTTTGTAACTGTTACCGCTGAAACGGTGAACCTGTCTCCGACACTCCTCCCAGTCATCGTAGACTTCGGGAACCTTACCCTTGTACACGACATACGACGGCATCTCTATGCACAAGCCAAACAACAGACAATACATAAGCAATATGTAAGTATGCAACAAAAAGATTGGAAGAGAAAAGTAAGACATTAATAGCACGATTCATGGTCCTACTAATAAATAGCATCGATTACATCTAAGTTGAACGACTGTCCAAACCAAAGAGACATACGAATTAATTAAAGTTTAATTACAACATGAGCCAATCAATGTTTCAGAACTACACATCACTACTTTCGACTCGACTCATCGGACAAGAGCGTGGATGAAGCCGCCGTCTGTCGTGATGGTCATGAAATCGCGGTCGTTGTCACCCTGCATTTGTAGCGTTCCATCTATCTCATTGTTGGACGGTTGATATCTGAGAAAGAACTGCCCCGAGGTATGAAGGACATCTTGATGGATGATGTCCGCAAACTCCGACTGGATGCGAAAGAATTCTTGTCTGAGGTCCGCGTCCTGGATTGCCGAGAAGTTCGCGGCCCAATCTTTGAGATTATCTGGTAGCAGAAGGTGATGATGGTCCCTTACGATCACCCGCATGTGATGGAGGGCGTAGTAGGCATCCTTCTGACCGCCAGGCGGCTGCTTGACGCAGCAGAACTTCGTATTGTGTGAGAACATGTGCTTGTCGTACTTACAAACTGCCCTGGTGAAGGTGCCTCCAGATTTGGCGTAGCCGGGGAGAACATCATCAAGAACTTTCTTGACATTTGTGTAGTCTATCTTGGAGTTACGGTTCGGGTCGAAATACGTGGCCATGGAATATTTCGGGCTTAAGAGGATGAGTGTGCAATGTGTGTCACTGCACAGAACACGGAATGTTAGAAAAAAAAGAACGATCGAAATCTAAGAAATCATATGTTACGGGGCGGTTAAGGGATGACTTACTCGGAAAAGTAAGCCACAAGGAAGTTATCCTTATCTGGGTTTGCCAGAATGACGCCTTCGAGGTGTGAACTAGCAACTTGGCGGTCCCCAGGGCTGCTCAAGTGCTTGGCACGCATGTAGAAGGGGTCAACTATCACGATGTCCGGGGTCTTGTCTCTAATGATCCGCATCTCCATACTCAGCGAAAACAGCCGAACGAAGGTGTAGTGCAGCGGATGAAGGTTAAACATAGCAAAGATGTCATCAAACGCAGGACGATTGTACCCCCGATGTCGCCATCCACAAAGCCCTTGCCCTCTGGCACCTTGGCCACGAAAACCGGGTATGCCACATCATTCTCTCTGAGACGCCGCTTCTCCAAAGAAAGAACACTATCGTGCAGACTCCGCATAGCACCGGTTGCAGCATTGAGCATATTTGGCGGTAGCATCGCCCTACCCGCCATATGCACCCTCCTCGAGATATCCTTAGGTGAAGGTGGCCCGTCCTGAGCACGGATCAAACTCAGTGCCGGCTGGCTCGCACCGGCGCCCTTGTTAGTCTTTCGTTTCCGACCCTTCTTCTTGATCTCCTGTAATGGGACCAAGTTCTGCTCACAGACCGCCTTCTTGAGCGTGTTGGGGCTGATAATATTTCGCACCTCAGCTATTTGAGGCTCGGTGAAGGTGGGAGCTGGAGGCGTCTCCGGAGAACTGAACGCCAGACGACGCCTGTTGCAATTGGATTTCTCCGCCGTACCAGCTAGATTGCGGTCGTCTTGGTTGGGTTCTTGAGAAAGAGGCCCGCAGAACTCGTCAGCGTACCCATGTTCAGCAAAGTACTTATCGACTTTGGTAAATGTACCATCGTCGTTGTCGTCGTCGTCCGGATCCTGTGCCATAGGGCTGTCCGGATCCTGTGCCATAGGGATGTCCGGCATAGGGATGTCCGGCAAGTCCGGTAGCATTGCGGCGTTCTTGCCATGGCTTGGCGCCGGCACGACTGGCGGTCTTGGTGGTGTCCCCGGCTCCCAAACGAATCTGGCTCTTTGGCCAAAGCAGGGGCCAGTTTACGCAGGCGCTGAGGGTCATCTCATCTTCTTCGTCGGCCCCAGCGGGTCGAATCGGAGGTAACAGCTCGTCGCAGCCTGGCAGCACCCGAACCACTTCAACCCTATACACTGTGGGTGGCATCGGATTACCGTGGAACATGGGGTTACCCGATTGAACGATTCTTCCCTTGGCGACATCGACCAACTCGGCGCCCACGAAGTGCAGAAGAGTGCAAGGAACGTCGGCGGCGCCCTGCGAAAACATGTAGGGCGTCAGGGATGCCCAGTCAAAGGCAAGGAGATGAAGTCATCGGCCGAGAGGCTTAGTTACCGTGATGCCGTCGAGCTCGGCTAATGTCGAGGCACCGCCAACGGCGGGCGTGCAACTGACGGAGGGGGCGCATGATGGCGAGGTGCCGACCGGCGTACACCCGGGTGCATTAAGCTCCAATGCCCGTGTCGGCGCCGGAGACACGAATACCGCCTCCGCCGGAGACGCCAATGGCACCGCCTGCACGCTGTGCGAGTTGCTGGCCGTGAAGCTGGGAACCGGGGGAGGCCCCTGTTGGCCGCCCGCAATCCACGTCGTCAGCCCATGAATCAACGTAGGCACCATGGAGTTGAGCTTCGTTCCCAGTTGTTGTTCCACTTGCTCTTGGACAAGCTCCGGAATCCGTGCCACTTGTGCCTTGAGTGCTTCAACCTCGCGCGTCTGGCTTTCCGAGCTGGTCTTTTTCTCCTTCCGCCCACCAGCGGTATAGTATGACGACCATTTTGTGGACAAGCCTTTGCCGGCCACACGACCAGCTGACGTCGGCTTACTGAGCTTATCCTTGTTTTCCATTACGTTCAACGCCCTATTTAAAGGGGTGTCGAAAGGGGAGCTCTGAGACGACCCCACGCTACTGGTTTCAGTGTCCCGCGGAAGGAACGTGAACCATTTAGAAATATTGGGGATTAATTAGAGTGCAACCATATGGAGATAATTACGCGGGGGTGTATTCCTTACTAGAACAAGCTCAAGCGCCCTGGTCTTTGGATCCGTGGTAAGCTCCTTTGTTATGGGTCCTCCTTGTACCGGGCCCTAACAAAGTTCCTGGTCTGCTTGTCACCGCTGTATTTCTCGAAGCGGGGCGGTAGGCCTTGCTCGGCACGCTCCGCGTCCTTCTTGTCCCATATAGGCTCCGCCACTCTGTAACCGCCGGGACCGAGTTTGTGTTCCCCTAAGTTCAACTCCCGCATTTCTTTCCCCCACTGACTTGATTCGGAGGTTGCGCTGCTCTCGCACTTGATCTTGAACTCCTTGTACTCATCTTCGCTCATCAAAGGATATTTCGCCTTGATCTTCTCATAACTATCACCTTTATCAATCATTCTCTTCACCACGCTTCTCCAAGTAGACATGGTCGTGCTCATCCTCGTGAGGGCGGCACTGTTCACTTTATTCCCTGAGAGGCATGTGTTTTCAAATTCGGCGGGGAACTTGTATCGTTCGTGCAGCTTCGTGAAGAGGAGGTTGTGCAAATTCCCATGGTCCTTATGCCTAAGGTTCTAGGTGTTGATCGAGACGGTGCTCCGGAGAATGCACCCGAGCTGAAGCGAGTACCCCTTGACTATATGTTTGGGCTCCGTTGGATGCCCGTCGGAGTCCACTTAAGTGAATTCCTCCTTGAGGGTGCGGAGCGCATTCGGGCGCCGGTCCTTCCTTTGCTTCTTCGGTTGGCTGCCATCTGTGTGTGCGCCGGCATCTTCAGTGGTGGCATCCTCGGCGGCACCATCAGTGGTGTCATCCCCGACGCCACTAGGGGTTGTGTAGTCAGGATCGGTGTCTTCCGCGGCGTCCTCATAGCGGTGAGGTTGTTCCTCCATCTCCTGGGACAGCTCCCAGAATTGCTTGCCGCCCGAACCGCCGGCCTCATCGTGGTTGGCCATGTTTCGCTCTAAATAGGAAAACAGTTTGGTCAAAAAGTTGGTTATTGTCAAGGAACAAGATCATGGTCTCATCATTTAGGGTTTTTCGACACCGAGGCATCCTAAAAGCCTAAGCGTACATCATTTAGGTTCTCATCGACACCGAGGCATCCGGGGCAGCCAAGTTAAGTTTTCATCATTTAGGGTTTATCGATGCCGAGGCACCCTAGGTTGGGCCTAATCACTTGGCTCTATTGCCACCTATGGGTTTATCATCTAGGGTTTATCGATGCTAAGGAGAATTCTAAGTTGGGCCTAATCACTTGGCTCTATTGCCACCTATGGTTTAATGCAGCAAGAACGGCGGGGTAGTTGATCCTACTTAACTAAGTACTAAGATACCCCGGCCCATGCATTAGTCGCAAGTACGCCATATGTCCTATTTTTAGCAAAGCCATGCTAAAATTCACGGAAAATTTCAGCATGACCTTTGCTGAAAATAGGACATATGGAGTACCCGAATTTGCCAAAACGGAAGTTAATGACATCCCGGCAAACTCAAGGGCCTCTTGGGGTACCTGCAAATTCATCATGACACAATGGTCGGAGACAAAACCCAGCAAACTAGCAAGATGATCATCATCTTTGCAAGACAGTAGCTCAAGTTTTTGACAGTAGCCTCTGAAGAAAACAGCATTGCAACATTCAAGTTCAGGCATACACACTGAACATTTGACCAGTTACAGTTCTAAGGAAAGGGAGTTACAGTTCAACATCATCAAGTAGTGTTACATAATATAGGTGCAAATTACAAAGGCTGACAGAGCGACAGATCATAGGATTAACAAAACTCAGAGACTACCAAATTTACGCCGACCTAAAAAGCAGAAATACAAGTCCTCAGTAAGTGTAAGAGAAGTGTACTAGAGCTGTAAACAGACTTAAAAAACCCAACTACTGGACACAGTAAATCATGGTCATTTTAACTGTAAAAAGAGTTCCACATGACAGTAGATGATGGAAAGAGCTCAAATACTAGTACAAAGATAAACTTGAAAGATGATCAACAACAGCCGCAGAGATACTATTGTGAAGTAAAATTTGACGAAAAGAGGAAATTCATAACATGAGAGACAAAACTCTATTTTCATGACAGAACATGCTCAGGGCTTCAATTTGAAATACTACTGGAAGATAACTAACTAAAAATATGTGGAAGTGGAGCATTACTACTCTATATTTTTAGTAACAACAATACATGTATAGCAATTGGAAGCAAACATATGTACACATAAGATAAAAATGTAGTGCTGAAAGTTTAATGCTTACAAAAGACTTGCTGAAATAGTGAAAAATATGGAGTCACCAAGCTGGCTAAGAAACTCCCAAAGTCCACTAGCAAATCCAAGATCTAATCCTATTACACACATCATAACAATTTAAGATAATTAGGATAAGGATAGTAGGAAATGAAAAAGAAAGAGCTCAAAAAACAATCACAACAGAAAAATAATAAAAACCTAGTCCTAGAAGAAAATAAATCCTAAAAGAAAAGAAATCCTAAAATCTGGAGCAAGTCCTAGCAGTAGTAGTCCAACTAGATGGCCACCACTACTACTCCTATCACTAGAGTAATTTAGGTACACCCAACAGACCTTAAACTACTACTTCATCAATGATGACTCACATGGTACAAAAGAAGTTGAGTGGACCAAGTTACAAATCCAACAAGATTCTAGGATGTGAACCAAATGATTTGCCAATAAAAGGTAACAATGATATTGCAGGAATAAACCTTCCTAAAATAGGAATGATAATCTACTGTCAATAACCATTGAATAAAACAGATTTACCAACAAAATCTAAAAGGACACCTGCCTATCAGATTCAAACAGTTTATCATTTTCTAAAGCCATAAGCACAACAATCATGATCAGAACTAACACTACTTCAGACAAATAACCAATTAAGCGCCAAAAAAAGCAAATAAACACTAATCAGCAGGCACTCTCCTGCTACAGCTAACCAAAATAAACACTAATCAGTACTAATACATAGGATAGTAGTTCAACAATTCTATCAAGAAATCATAACAGAGCACTAATTCCTTAGTCATCCTCCAGGAACACTACTGAACAATTTATAAGGATCAAAAACAATATGCAGGAGCACCAATTTGTATGACCAAATGGTAGCTACATGTATGCCCCTAGACTTGTATTAACAACATGTGATTTGCACGCATCCATCTATAATGGCCATTACTTATATATCTATCTGAGAAACCTTAGGAACCCTATGGTTAATTGAAGATAATCATGGCAGGAATTGAAGGTATGGCAGCAAACTGACAACAAGAAGCAGCAGCCGCGTGACGGCGGCGGCGGCAACGAACAAGCACGTGGGGCCCGGCATCCGCGCACGAGCGCGCGGGAAAGGCGGCCGCAAGAAGCAGCAGCAGCGGCATGACGGGGCGGCGGCGACGAGCTCCTGCTCCTAACCCTAGGTTGCCGCCCCATGGGGGCATGGGGATGAGCGGGGGAGAGAGGGAGGGAGGGACAGAGACTAACCGTCGTCGATGAGCAGCAGCCGCGCGGGGAGGCTCGCGCCGCCGTCGAGGAGCGCGTCCGACGAGGCTAGCCGCTGTCGAGGGGCAGCTCCGACGAGAGAGATTTGGTGGTGGCGGGGAGGTCGCGGGCTCGAGGGGGAGGAAGGGGAGAGGGAGGCGGCGGGGGCGCGTGGGCAGCTGCGACGCAGTGGGTTGAGGCAGCGGCGGCGGCGGCGCGGTGGAGGGAGGGACGAGGGAAGGAGCGGCGCGGTGGATCGAGGGAGAGGGATCTGGCGAGGGAGAGGGAAGGGGGGATCGGGCGAAGGGGTATCCAGCTAGACACTATAGCAATGGCGCACCACCCTCTGGTGCGCCATTAGTAGTTTTTTTCTGATAGCAATGGCGCACCCTTCGCTGGGTCTAGGTATCTTCTTATCTTCCCCACGTAATCGTAAGGAAGTTTTACTCCTACGAGGCAGGTGAAAAACTGCTCGATCTCCTCCCGACTCAGAGTGAAGCATGCGGGAGGGTAGTCATTTCCGGTCTTCTTGGCCTTTTTGCCTTTGCGACGACTTTTTGTGTCCTGCTTCGCCTCATCATCATCATCATCATCATCATCATTAGCGTGAAGCTCCTGCCTGATGCCCATTGATTTCAAGTCTGCCCTTGCTTTCGGCCCATCTTTGATCCTCTCTGGCATGTTGAGCAGGGTACCAAGCAGACTCTCGCACACGTTCTTCGTGATATGCATGGCATCAAGGCTGGGAGGCACACGGTGGATCTTCCAGTACGACAAGTCCCAGAAAACAGACCTTGTTTTCCATACCTTCAGCAGCGGCTCTGGCGCCTTTCGCTTCTTTCCCGGCTCTGGCGCCTTTTGCTTCTTTCCCGGTAGTGGGCAACCTTTCCAATTTTTCAAAAGCTCGTCTATTTCCTCGCCGCTCCTCGTACGCGGGCGTTTTCGGGGTTCGGTTTCACCATCGAACAGATCCTTGCGTTTCCTCCACGGGTCATCATCGCGAAGCCACCTTCGATGTCCCATGAACATGGTTTTCGAAGACCCGTGATCTCTTTCTAGCTGGCGATACGTTTTGTCACCCATGCACCTTACACATCCAAAAAATCCGTGGACTACCTGCCCCGCGAGATATCCGTAACCGAGATAGTCGTGCACCGTCGTGAGCAGTGCGGCTCTCATAGGGAAATATTCTTTCTCTGCGGCGTCCCACGTATTGGCTGGCGTTTTCCACAGCGTGTCTAGCTCCTCCTTCAGCAGCCCCAGATACAGATTGATGTCGTTCCCTGGTTGTTTCGGCCCTTCAATTAGCATACTCATGTGAATGTACTTCCTCTTCATGCACAACCAGGGGGGAAGGTTGTACATCCACACAAACACATGCCAGGTGCTATGTGTGCTTCTCTGGCTGCCAAACAAATTGACTCCATCGGTGCTCGCGCCCAGCACGATGTTCCTTGGATCCTTCCCAAATTCTGGGTATTCGAAGTTCAACGCTTGCCACTGGCTCGCATCCTTAGGGTGACTCAGCATCTTGTATTTTTTATTTATCTCCGGATCATTTCCGTCATCTTCCCGCTTCTTCTCCTCCCTATCCGCGTGCCAACGCAGCAGCTTTGCTACCTTAGGGTCCACGAAATACCACTGCAGACGAGGAATGATCGGAAAGTACCTCACCGATTTTCGAGGAGCTTTCTTCCTCTTCTTGTATCGAGTGACGCCGCACACCGGACATATGGTAGACTCCGCGTGCTCGTCCCGATAAATAATGCAATTGTTCATGCACACATGGTATTTCACGTGCGGTAAATCCAGAGGATACACGATTTTCTTCACCTCCTCGAAACTGGTCGGGCACTTGTTCCCCTTGGGAAGACGTTCGTGCCAGAATGACATGTTCTCGTCGAAGCATGCGTCGGCCATTTTGCGTTTTACCTTCATCTCTAGAGCCATGAGCGTTACTTTCAGGCGGGTATCCTCGGGCCTGCATCCTTCATACAATGGAGTAACCGTGTCTATCTCCAGTTGATCCAGCTTGGCTTTCTCTCGGGCGGCAGCTCTTGCGTTATCCGTCTGCTTGAGAAGTAGCTCTTGAATATGAGGGTCCTGCACCCAGCCTCCATCGTCGTCTACTCCGGCATCTTCATCTTCATGATCATGCCCTTCGTCTTGATCTTCCTCATCATCATGTACGACATCTTCTACGTGGTGACTGTGTACATCATCACCGTCGTGATCATGTCCTGGAGATTCTTCGTCTTCTCGCCCGCCCTCGCCGCGGTGGTTGTCTTGTTGCCCTTCCTCATTCTTGCCCGGCCCCCATGGACGACTTCATAGTCATCTTCATCACCTTGCCACCAATAGCCATCCATGAAACCACGCAAGAGCAGGTGGTCCCGCACCTGCCCTGAATCTGGATCCGCAATAAGGCTCTTCAGCTTGCATCTTTGACACGAACATCTTATCTCCGTCTCGTTCTTTTGAAGCATCTCGGCCTTCGCGGAGCTCAAAAACCTTTTCACGATGTCTTCGGTCATCGTGCGGACCATGGTCGCCTGCGGGGTAGAGCAAAACGATATTTTAGAACCAAGAAAAAATTTGGCATGACCTTCCCTAAAAATAGGACCAAAAAGAATGCATAGTGCCAAAATTCTCGTCAAAACGGAAATGAATCAACATTCCGGGAAAATATTGGCAACTATCGCATTTCAAATACCGGTACCTACAAACACAAACATATATGCAACACCACAAACATATGCAACATCACAAACATACATAGATCTAGCTAGGCCACAAAAAGTGCATGTGCACGTTGTTGGAGCGAGCTATGGAGAAAAAAAGTAGATCTACAACATGAAGATAGCTTTCCCCTTACTTACCTATCAAAAAAAAGGTAATTTCACCACTTAATTTTGATGAATCTATGGTGCAAATGAGGTGAGGAGGAGGAGGCAGCCGAAAGCTTGGAGGAGGTGGAGGGAATGAAGTGGCGAAAGTGAGTGGGTAGGTGTGGCTGTCCAAAATATCTTGTTGGGGTCCCAGGTTACTAATGGTGCACCACCTGCAAATGCGCCATTTGTATGCCTAGTTACTAATGGCGCACCTGCAGGTGGTGCGCCATTAGTAGTTTTGCAAAAAAGTAAAATAAATAAATATATATACTAATGTCGCACCGAGTCACAGTGCATCATTACTAGTTTAAACTAGTAATGGCGCACTTTGACACGGTGCGCCATTAGTAGTTTTGCAAAAAAAAGAATAAAAAAAGAATACAGTACTGACGCACTGTCTGTCTGGTGCGTCATTACTAGTTAGAACTAGTAATGGTGCACTTCGCCCGGATGCGCCATTAGTATGTATGGAAAAATGAAAAAAAAATTTATTACTAGTGGCGCACCGTGTGTCTGGTGCGCCATTAGTGTCTTCCACATTAATGGCGCATCACCAAACGGTGCGCCATTAGTATATAGTAGTGGCGCACCACCTGACAGGTGCGCCATTAGTGCCCATTTCATCTATAGCCCATTTTCCTAGTAGTGAAAAGTCTTGTGAATATTGTAGATTTACATGCAACAGTTAATTCACCCAAAAGCTTAAACTGATGAAAAAGGTGAGCTGTACATTTATACATCAACAACCACCCTCACGTGTGGTTCCCTCAAGTCTAAACATGGACCAAAAGTGGGCTGTAAATTTTTATCTTTAAATTGCATCAGCAGGGTTTTGAATTCAAGACCTCTCGGCTCCAATATCATGTAGGATTGCATAAAAATATGTCGGAAAGGGAATAACAAAACCAAGCTAAATCCACTGGTGCAATGATATCCCATCTCCGTTGAGATGTCTTCACCAATAATTTGTTTTTTGCTTCCTCTTTATCTATATTAATTACTAAACGAGCCCGGCTGTAGTACACCCCCCCTCCCGCGCGTTAACCACCTCGGATACCTCACCTGCTATGTCTAAGTTCTTCCTTTTCCATTTTTTGTAGTGCATCAAATATAATGCTAAAAAGAAAGACTTTGGGTTTCCTTTTCTATCTCGTTGTTTGGCCGAATTTGGAATTTCAAAAATTCAGAAAAAACTAAAAAAAATTGAAAACCTTTTTTGAATTTCCCTGAACAATTTTGGTATTTATGTAGAAAGCTTTTAAAATATGAACATTTTTAATTCTGAACAAATTTTGGAAGTGCGACATTATTTGAAACTCCCGGATTATTTTTGAATATGTGAGTTTTTTAATGGGAACATTTTATGAATTTGTGAAGAAATTTTAAAAACGGGGATATTTTTTTTGAGTGGGTGAACTTTTCTGAAAGCCGCAAGTGGCCAGCCAAACAAACGCTCGACGGGAGCGATGTCGTCGCCTCATTGGGCCAAGGCCTAAGCGTTTTTTTCTTTCTACTTTCTCATTTTTCTTCTTTTTTGTTAATTCATTTTTCTCCTTTTTGATCTTTGTTATTCTTTTTGAACCTGTTCAAAAATTTGAAATACTTTTTGGAATACCAAAATAACAGTTTTAAGTAAGTGTTTTAAACTATGGTTTTAAATTCTTTTTTCCTTGTGAAATATTTATTAAATGCTTTGAAAAAGCATTTAGTGTTTAAATTATGATTTTTTTCCTTCATGACATGAATGTGTACCATAGGCATACTCATCTACTTGCAAAAATTGGGGTCATTTCAAGAATGTCCAAAAAACACCATTCCACATAAGGTGTCAGCGTAGGCGAGAAGACTCTGTTTGAGAGCACGTTGTTTCTTGATATCCGTCAAATGGCTCCAATTTTTTCCATGGCTTTGTATGACCAATTTAAAGCACCAAGCCAAATTATTTTTATTTTCGGTAAAATTTGCATTTCCTGGAGTTTTCTCGGTCAAAAAATACCGATAAATGGCCGGACGTGTCACAACTTGCATATGGTGTCGGAAATTATTCAAACCTGACATGGCTACCTACAATGAACATGGCCACCTTCTTACAAAAGTCCGGGTCATTTCAAGGATGTCCAAAAATAGACCATGTTGAACGGATGATGTTCAGGCCAGAAGGCTCCGTCTGAGAGCACGTTGTTCTTGACATCCTTGAAATGGCCGTATTTGTTTTTCATGGCCTTGTATGACCAATTCAAGGCACCATACCAAGTTGTTTTTGACAAGATTTGCAATTTCTAGAGTTTTCTCGTTGAAAAAAAGATGGTAAGTCGCCAGATGTGTGGGAACTTGCATACGGTGTTGGTAATCGTTCAAACCTGGCATGGATGCCTACCATGGGCATGCCCACCTTCTGCAAAAGTTGGGTTCATTCAATTTTTTTTCTCGAAAAGTAGACCATGTTCAACAGAGGGTGTGAGTAGGCTAGAAGGCTCCATCTGAGAGCACATTATTTCTCTGCATCCTTGAATGACCTAATTTTTTTCCATGGCCTTTAATGACCAATTCAAGGCACTATGCCAAGTTGTTTGACTTTTTGACAAGTTTTGCATTTTTTGAAATTTTCGCGGTGAAAAAAGACCGATAAATGGCCAGGCGTGTCGCAACGTGCACATGGTGTCGAAAATCATTCAAACCTGACATGGATGCTTACCATGGGCATGCCCACCCGCCTGCAGTTTAGTACCACATTGTTAGGCAAGCTGCTGTGAGGTGGATGGGGGGAAATAAAAGGAGGGGGTGATAAATGGTTCAAATCATATCAGCGGTTATTTTCCATACAATGAAGCTATTTTTGATTATTTCGGTTTAACTGGAAAATTTCATTGATTTTGAGTTTTTATCAAATTTGGAAAATGTTTCATCGATTTTTAGAAAAGTTAATCAATTTTGAAAAAAAATCATCGATTTGAAAAAAATCACCAATTTGAGAAAAAGCTCATGAATTATAAAAAAAGTTCACGTGTTTTGAAAAAAAGATGTGTGTGAATTCGAAAAAAGTTCACGGTTTTTAAGAAAAGTTCACAAATTTGAAAAAAAAATCTAAGCTTGAAAAAAGTTCACGAATTTAGGAAAAAATCATGAGTTTGAAGAATATTTTATGAATTAGAAAAAGGAAAATAAACTGAAAATACAAAAAAAGGAGAAAAAGAAAAGACCACTGGAAAAACCGAACAAAAAAAAAGGGGAAACCACTGCATTTTTTTAGTTTTAATGAAGACGAGAAAAGAAGTATAAAAGTCACAACAACTAAGGTGTGTTGTTGGTTACCATAATGCTGCCTGGTGGTCTATTTTTTGAATTTTAACAGAAGCGTAAAAATGGCATAAATGGGCCGGCCCATGGCGGAGGTGGAAATGTCGGTGTAACGGTACGCTCGGCGTATACGTCGTACTTTCAAAAAGACCATCCTGCCTTTTATTATGAATAGGCATGGGTTAATCTTAGTCGTTGATGTGTCCAGAGGGTGTACCGAAGCAAAATTGTTACTCTGAAAAGGTATCTAAGTTTCTCACTGGTCAGCACACAACATGTGAGATCAATAATACTTCCATAGTAAATCAATAAAAAGAGAGGACATTTTGTAAGCATATTTCCGCATACTTTTAGTACTTACTGCGAGTGTAAGAAGATGACAAAAAAGACCATGATTACATTCATCGTATGACAACTTCAGAGGCCAAGATTGAGCTCAACCAAGTTGATAAGAAAAAAAAAATCTCTTATTTATGCACTGTGCAGAAGCAAAGCTGCGATCATGGATGGGATGCGGCTTCCTCAAACAAAACGAATGTGGCTCTGGCTAGTTAGCTAGCTCTGTGGTCGAGGAATATCTCTACATATTGGTTGTACATGCCCTGGCAGTATGTTGTGCATGACTCGGAACTGCATGGGCCTTCCCTAGTGGTCGAGGTCATGGCGCACTCAGATGTTATCCTAGTCATCGTCACCATGCCGGAAAGAGAAAATGTGTACAAAGAATATAAGAATATCACTACACAATACACAATGCAGTGAGAATGAATGTAGTAAGGGTATCTCCAACGTTGACATGTAAATTTGCTCCTGCATCCATTCATGGATCAAGCGGGACCAGTCCACGGACATGAATGAGAGCCGGCCATCTAACGTTGCCTGCATACATTTTAAACACCGTTTCAACTAACCGAAAGAAATTCATGCAAACACGATAGATTTTCATATAAACCAGGCCATATAAATACAATTCAGACATTTTTTCATTAAAAAAGTGTTCAGACCCTAAACCTAGTCTGCTTTATGGCGGCATACGGACGGATAGGCATTGAACGGCCGTGGTAGATAAACGTCCAGTCCCGTACAATAAACATCGCTCTGGCATTGAACACGCGCGAGCACCAGGGATGCGCCGCAGACGACGCTCTCGGCGGATGCGCCGTTTCAATGCCGGCGTCAATGCAAGATCGCGTCCGCTCCGGGCCGGCATCATTGCGGAGTGGCCGTTCTACAGCTACATGAGTGCTTGCAGCGGGCGTCGGGCGAAAACGCACACGAGCGAGGGAGGACGGTTTTGGGTAGCATGAGCCGGTGTGGTAGCGGTCCAAGACGCCGGCAAAGCCCTCCCTCCCCCTCCCACCTCCATTTTGTCTCCGGTTTGCGAGAAAAAACGCGTCTGGGCCAGCCTGCGGACCGATACAGGACTCTGTTGGATGGCAGAACACGTCCGAGCCACTCAATCTGAATGTTTGCGGGCGGTTTAAGGGTCGGCATTAAAGATGCCATAACAAATACTTATGTATCTTGGAAGAGAAACATGCTAGAGGAGGATACCACCAATCAACAACCATGAGCAATCATTGCCTACTTATCATCGTAGTTGTGGATGAATGTCGGAGTGGATCGAGGGCGTGTGTTGGAGGATGCCGGCATGGGATCCTCCGTCTTATAGAGGCCATGTTGTGCCGTTCCGGTGGTGCCAAACGATTTTAATAGCATATGATTTTGCTGTGCTTTCGCCAAATAAGCTTGCATGGAACATCAACAAAGGTCAACGCGTCCAGCATTTGCGCATCAGGGTACATGCATGTATTGTGCAATATGGTAGTAGTACATCCAAGCATGCTGCCTACTCCCTCCGTTCGGATGAATAGCGTGGCTGAGGCGTCGTCAGAGGCGTCGTGGTGGACGGACACGCCGATGCAACCCCCGCGGCTGGGGAACACGGTGGGCTGCAAGGCGCCGAGAGCGACAGCCCAAGCCCCGTACTTTCCGGGCGGGGGCACCGCTGGCACGAGCTGGCGCATCAGGCATAGGTGCCAGGGCCCGTTGACAACAAGTCGATCGAAGTCCTCGGTTGACTCGGCCAGGACGAGGTCGAGCGCGTCGTGGCCGCTGGAGTAGAAGTAGTGGGCGGCGGGGCTGAGGGTGCCGGCGAGCCGATGAGCACGTTCGGCAGTGAGGCAGCAAGCAGTGGGAGAAGTAGAGGTGCTCGACGGGGCCCGTGAAGAGCCAGGCGACGTCGAACATGGTGACGGGGAGCTCCGCGCACACGGTGTCGACGGCGCCGACACCAGGCGGGTCCGCTCCAGCACGTGCACCTCCGCTTCCGCCATGCATTCGCTGGCTTTGCGGGTCGATCTGATCTACGAAGCTCTCCCCCTCTCTCTGCCCACCTACCACTATCCGACTATCACTATGCTCTGCTTGCTGGCCTGTGACTACTGCTACTGACAGGTGTGGTAGGTTTGGCTCTAATCTGCTCGAGTGATTTAGCTCCCATGCTGCAGAGGACCCATTTCGTCCGTCCACCCCTCTCCTTCCCCCTCGTCCTACGACACACTCCTGGACTGGATTCATGTGGTAGTGACTCAAGCGGAGTGAATTGCAAAAAACCACCACATTTGGGGCATCATTTGCAGAAAACCACCTGGTCCCTAATCATTTGCAAAAATCACCGCACATTCAGTAAACTTTTTGCAAAAAGCACTGATCAGGTGATTTACCCCGTTTAATCACTTTCTGACAAGTGAAACCGGAATGTAAGGAGCTGATTTGGCAACAAATTGACGTATACCTTCACAGTTTTTAAAGTGGGACCGGAATGTCTGAATATTCTAGGAAACATGAACAATTTTTAAATCCTTCACAGTTTTTTGAAAATATGCACACTATAAAATACACGAACAAAATATGAAAGGGAACATCTTTTAAAATTCAAAAACATTTTCTGAAAAACACCAACTTTTTTATAGAAACATGAACATTATTTGAATTTGTGAATATTTTTTCAAAACGGGAACATGTGTTTAAAATAGATAGGGAAAGGAGAATAAAAATAAACGGGAACATGTGTGAAAAATAAACTTGGAAGCGCAAAAAGAGATAGGGAAAGGAGAATAAAAATAGAAATGAAACAATGAAAAAGAAAAATGGCCGGCGCATTATTGGTTTTCCTGTGCGAATTCGACTATTTGTTGCCCAGTGCGGAAAATAGAATTTTGCCAGCTGCATGGGCACAAAAATAAGTGGGATGGCTTCGCTGGGCCACAGCGCGCGGCCCACGTACAAAAATTATTTTTCTAGCACACAAACGCATAAGAATTTAGTACCACCTCGGGTAGAAAAAAATTATTTTCACGGTGAGCGGATGAAAAAACTAGCGAAACGCACCTTGCTTTATTAGTAGGTATAGAGGTATAGATATAGATATAGATATAGAGGTATAGAGGTATAGATATAAATATAGATATAGATTTGTACTAGTTGAGACGTGCAGCAAAATTACCACCATCGATTAGAATTAGATAAAATCTGACAAATTAAATGTATTGAGGCTTCGTTGAGTCTACTACTAATAGGATTGTAAAGTGTTTTTACTGGAAAGCTATTGTAGCCTATCCTTGATTCAACTCAGAGAATGAAGTATGAACCCATTTTTATCTAATTTACCCGGATTGGCTGCCCATAGAAGGTACTACTAATGCATCGCCTCTTTATTCTAAGATTACCAAAAGAAAGGTTTGCATGTTGTTTAAACTATGCTCATAAAATCTAATATAAGAATCGACTCAATGAATCAGGGAGTAGCTCAGATTTCATATAAAGAGCAATCATGTAATAGGTATCCATGCATTTTCTGTTTTTACCATGGATGTTATTATCTTAGTTTCTGACTTTTTTTTTTGGCTGGCTCAGACACCTTGTTTAATATTGAAGATCCATTTTGCCCACTTTTCAGATCAGTTCTTAATTTTTGTGTAAATAGTCAAACAATGCATTTCAAATAATTAAGTTTTTATCGCAAGAATATTTTGGAAAATGTTGTACTTATCATCTAAGACAATCCTTATTCATTACACAAACCGCATTTTCATTTATTTATTTTTTAGAATAGCACATATCAAATTTCTTTAGAACTATATATGTTTTATATAATGTGCGTTAGTCTATATGTGCATTGCACGTGCAAACATACTATTGGACAAAAAGGCCTCAATGACAATGTGTTGAAGTATATAAATTTTAGATTTTTTGATAAAAGGTTAGTATGTTAATGTCACAATGATTTTAGTTACACTCGGCGTCTTCAATGACACAATATAACGACCTGGTAAAGACATTAAGAATGTATCAAACCTAAAGAAGATATAGAATGATGTAGGATCAAAAGTATGTCTAGACTGGGGGGGGGGGGTTGATTAGACTACTTAACCAAATAAAAATCTATCATTTTCCCAATTTTAGTTGTGGGCAGATTTTAGCAATTCTACCAAGTCAAGTATCACCCTACACATGCAATTCTAAGAGTATATCAATGGAAAGTAAGACATTGCATATGTAAGTAAAGGAGGGGTTTGGAGATAGCAAATGCCATGGAAACACGATGATTTTGGCGTGGTTCCGATAGGTGGTACTATCGTACGTCCATGTTGATGGAGACTTCAACCGACGAAGGATAATGGTTGCGCGAGTCCATGGAGGGGTCCACCCATGAAGAGTCCACAAAGAAGCAACCTTGTCTATTCCACCATGCCCTCCGTCTACGAAGGACTAGCCTCACTCGGGTAGATATTCACGAAGTAGGCGATCTCCTTGCCCTTACAAACTCCTTGGTTCAACTCCACACGATCTTGGAGGCTCCCAAGTGACACCTAACCAATCTAGGAGACACAACTCTCCAAAAGTAGATGTTGTGTTGGTGATGAACTCCTTGCTCTTGTGCTTCAAATGATAGTCTCCTCAACACTCAATCTCTATCACAGATTTGGCTTGGGTAGGAGAAGGATTGGAGTGGCAGCAAGTTGAGGAGGCTAGAAATCAAGGTTCAAATGGTAGGATTCGAATCTCTTGATCTCAACACATGAGTAGGTGCTTCTCTCTCATAAAATGAATGGTGGAAGTGTAGTTTCGTTCTGGTGGCTCTCTTACTAAGTAATAGGGGGTGGAGGGGTATATATAGCCTCCACACGAAATCCAACAGTTACACAGTTTTAACCCATCTCGGTGGCACCAATCAGAAATCTCGGTGATACCGGTCTGTGTAAAAGATATGAACGTTGGAGGTCTCGGTGGGACTGAATGGAAACAACTCAGAGCAACCGAAGTGCAATGGTAAGGCAGAACGTCATTTTGGTGGCACCGATTGCATCATCTCGGCGGGAACCAAATAACACAATAAGACAACAGAAAGTTGGCAAGCCATCTCGGTGACACCGATTGGAAAAAATTGGTTTTACCGAAATAATTACAATAGGTGACAGAGAGTTGGCAAGGCCATCTAGGTGGGACCGAGATCCATTTCGGCGGATCTGATTTGTTAGGGTTTGGCTTTGGCATTGTCCAGATGAACTCGATGGGTCGGATGGAAAGGTTTCGGTGGGACCGAGTTGGAAAGTTAGGTTTCGGACATATTTGGATAGAGAAAGTGGTTGGGGTTTTTGGAGCAATATCACCAAGCACTTGAGCAACCAGATCATCAACAAAACCTCATACCCTTTAATAGTATTGGCTTTCCTATGGACTCAATGTGATCTTGGATCACTTAACAAAAAATGTAGAGTCTTGAGTTTTGCCAATCCATGTCCTTAGCATTTTGAGGGGTCCACATTCACTTGTCCTTTCCATGCCAATCACTGAACTTCCTGAAATCTTAAATTTAGTAGGCATTAGTTAAATGACATATATGTTGTTATTAATTACCAAAACCACCAGGGGATTAATTGCACTTTCAATCTCCCCCTTTTGGTAATGGATGACAACATATAGATCAAAGCTTTGACAATGGGTATAATCAATGAATAGTATCATCGCTTTGAGTGTTGGGGAGCGTAGTAATTTCAAAAATTTTCCTATGCACACACAAGATCATGGTGATGCATAGCAACGAGAGGGGAGAGTGCTGTCCATGTACCCTCGTAGACCAAAAGCGGAAGCGTTAGAACAACACGGTTGATGTAGTCATACATCTTCACGGCCCGACCGATCAAGCACCGAAACTACGACACCTCTGATTTCTAGCGCACGTTCAGCTCGATGACGTTCCCCGTACTCCGATCCAGCAGAATGTCGGGGAAGAGTTCCGTCAGCACGACGACGTGGTGACGATCTTGATGTTCTACCGTTGCAGACTTGCAGGGCTTCTCCTAAGCACCGCTACAATATTATCGAGGAGAACTATGGTGGAGGGGGGCACCGCACACGGCTAAGAGATCAAGAGATCAATTGTTGTGTCTATGGGGTGCCCCTGCCCCCGTATATAAAGGAGTGGAGGAGGGGAAGAGGGCCGACCCCTATGGCGCGCCCTGGAGGAGTCCTACTCCCACCGGGAGTAGGATTCCTCCCCTTCCATGTAGTAGGAGTAGGAGACAAGGAAGGGGGAGAGGGAAGAGAAGGAAGGAGGGGGCGCCGCCCCTCCCCCTAGTCCAATTCGGACTAGCCATTGGGGGGGCGCGTGGCCTGCCTCTCTCTCTCCCCCCCCTAAAGCTCAATAAGACCCATATACTTCTTCCCCCGTATTCCCGTAACTCCCCGGTACTCCGAAAAATACCCGAACCACTCGGAACCTTTCCGATGTCCGAATATAGTCGTACAACATATCGATCTTTATGTCTCGACCATTTCGAGACTCCTCGTCATGTCCCCGATCTCATCTGGGACTCCGAACTCCTTCAGTACATCAAAACTCATAAACTCATAATAAAACTGTCATCGAAACCTTAAGCGTGCGGACCCTACAGGTTCGAGAACTATGTAGACATGACCGAAACACGTTTCCGGTCAATAACCAATAGCGGAACCAGGATGCTCATATTGACTCCTACATATTCCCTGAAGATCTTTATCGGTCAAACGCATAACAACATACGTTGTTCCCTTTGTCATCGGTATGTTACTTGCCCGAGATTCGATCGTCGGTATCTCAATACCTAGTTAAATCTCGTTACCGGCAAGTCTCTTTACTCGTTATGTAATGCATCATTCCGTAACTAACTCATTAGTTATATTTCTTGCAAGGCTTATAGTGATGTGCATTACCGAGAGGGCCTAGAGATACCTCTCCGACAATCGGAGTGACAAATCCTAATCTCGAAATACGCCAACTCAACATGTACCTTCGGAGACACCTGTAGAGCTCCTTTATAGTCACCCAGTTACGTTGTGATGTTTGGTAGAGCACAAAGTGTTCCTCCGGTAAAAGGGAGTTGCATAATCTCATAGTCATAGGAACATGTATAAGTCATGAAGAAAGCAATAGCAACATACTAAACGATCAAGTGCTAAGCTAACAGAATGGGTCAAGTCAATCACATCATTCTCCTAATGATGTGATCCCATTTATCAAATGACAGCTCATGTCTATGGCTAGGAAACTTAACCATCTTTGATTCACGAGCTAGTCAAGTAGATGCATACTAGAGACACTATGTTTGTCTATGTATTCACACATGTATCAAGTTTCCGGTTAATACAATTCTAGCATGAATAATAAACATTTATCATGAAATAAGGAAATAAATAATAACTTGATTATTGCCTCTAGGGCATATTTCCTTCAGTCTCCCACTTGCACTAGAGTCAATAGTCTAGTTCACATCCCATGTGATCAATACCCAAAGGGTTTACTAGAGTCAATAATCTAGTTCACATTGCTATGTGATTAACACCCAAAGAGTACTAAGGTATGATCATGTTTTGCTCGTGAGAGAAGTTTAGTCAACGGGTCTGTCACATTCAGAGCCGTATGTATATTGCAAATATTCTATGTCTACAATGCTCTGCACGGAGCTACTCTAGCTAATTGCTCCCACTTTCAATATGTATCCAGATTAAGACTTAGAGTCATCTGGATCAGTGCCAAAACTTGTATTGACGTAACCCTTTATGACGAACCTTTTTTCACCTCCATAACCGAGAAACATATCCTTATTCCACTAAGGATAATTTTGACCAATGTCCAGTGATCTACTCCTAGATCACTATTGTACTCCCTTGCCAAACCAGGGCAGAGTATACAATAGGTCTGGTCCATAGCATGGCATACTTTTATAGAACCTGACTGATGCATAGGGAATGACTTTTATTCTCTTTCTATTTTCTGCTGTGGTCGTGATTTGAGTCTTACTCAATTTCATACCTTTGCAACACAGGCAAGAACTTTTTATTTGACTGTTCCATTTTGAACTACTTCAAAATCTTGTCAAGGTATGTACTCATTGAAAATCTTATCAAGCGTCTTGATCTATCTCAATAGATCTTGATGCTCAATATGTAAGTAGCTTTACTGAGGTCTTTCTTTTAAAGAACTCCTTTCAAACATGCTTTCCAGAAAAATTCTACATCATTTCTGATCAACAATATGTCACACACATATACTTATCAGAAAGGCTGTAGTGCCCCCACTCACTTTATTGTAAATACAGGCTTCAGTGCAAGTCCGTATAAAACTATATGCTTTGATCAACTTATCAAAGCGTATATTCCAACTCCGAGATGCTTGCACCAGTCCATAGATGGATCACTGGAGCTTGCACATTTTGTTAGCACCTTTAGGATTGATAAAACCTTCTGGTTGCATCATATACAACTCTTCTTTAAGAAAACCATTAAGGAATGCAGTTTTGACATCCATTTGCCAGATTTCATAAAATGTGGCAATTGCTAACATGATTCGGACAGACTTAAGCATCGGTACAGTTGGGAAAATCTCATTGTAGTCAACACCTTGAACTTGTAGAAAACCTTTTTGCGACAAGCCGAGCTTTGTAGATAGTACCACTACTATCAACGTCCGTTTTCCTCTTGAAGATCCATTTATTTTCTATGGCTTGCCGATCATTGGGCAAGTCCACCAAAGTCCACACTTTGTTCTCATACATGGATCCTATCTCAGATTTCATGGCCTCCAGCCATTTCGCGGAATCTGGGCTCATCATCGCTTCCTCATAGTTCGTAGGTTTATCATGGTCTAGTAACATGACTTTCAGAACAGGATTACCGTACCACTCTGGTGCGGACTGTACTCTGGAAGACCTACGAGATTCTGTAGTAACTTGATCTGAAGTTTCATGATCATCATCATTAGCTTCCTCACTAATTGGTGTAGGAATCACCGGAACTGATTTCAGTGATGAACTATTTTCCAATTCGGGAGAAGGTACAATTACCTTATCAAGCTCTACTTTCCTCCCACTCACTTCTCTTGAGAAAAACTCCTTCTCTAGAAAGGATCCATCTTAGCTACGAATATCTTGCTTTCGGATCTGTGATAGAAGGTGTACCCAATAGTTTCCTTTGGGTATTCTATGAAGACGCACTTCTCCGATTTGGGTTCGAGCTTATCAGGTTGAAACTTTTTCACATAAGCATCACAGTCCCAAACTTTAAGAAATGACAACTTTGGTTTCTTGCCAAACCACAGTTCATAAGGCGTCGTATCAACGGATTTTGATGGTGCCCTATTTAAAGTGAATGCAACTGTCTCTAATGCATAACCCCCAAAACGATGGTGGTAAATCGGTAAGATACATCATAGATCACACCATATCCAATAAAGTGCGGTTACGATGTTCAGACACACCATAACGTTGTGGTGTTCCAGGTGGCGTGAGCTGTGAAACTATTCCACATTGTTTTATATGAAGGCCAAACTCATAACTCAAATATTCTCCTCCACAATCAGATCGTAGAAATTTTATTTTCTTGTTACGATGATTCTCCACTTCACTCTGAAATTCTTTGAACTTTTCAAATGTTTCAGACTTGTGTTTCATGAAGTAGATATACCCATATCTGCTCAAATCATCTGTGAAGGTCAGAAAATAACGATACTTGCCATGAGCATCAACACTCATTGGATCGCACACATCGGTATGTATTATTTCCAATAAGTCAGTAGCTCGTTCCATTGTTCCGGAGAACGGAGTTTTAGTCATCTTGCCCATAAGGCACGGTTCGCAAGCATCAAATGGTTCATAATCAAGTGATTCCAAAATTCCATTTTTATGGAGTTTCTTCATGCACTTTACACCGATATGACCCAAACGGCAGTGCCACAAATATGTTGCACTATCATTACCAACTTTGCATCTTTTGGCATCAATATTATGAATATGTGTATCACTACGATCGGAATCCAACAAACTATTTTCATTGGGTGTATGACCATTGAAGGTTTTATTCATGTAAACAGAACAACAATTATTCTTTGACTTTAAATGAATAACCATTTTGCAATAAACAAGATCAAATCATATTCATGCTCAACGCAAACGCCAAATAACATTTATTTAGGTTTAACACTAATCCCGAAAGTATAGGGAGTGTGCGATGATGATCATATTAATCTTGGAACCACTTCCAACACACATCGTCACTTCACCCTCAACTAGTCACTGTTTATTCTGTAACTCCTGTTTTGAGTTTCTAATTTTTAGCAACCGAACAAGTATCAAATACACAGGGGCTACTATAAACACTAGTAAGGTACACATCAATAACCTGTATATCAAATATACCCTTGTTCACTTTGCCATACTTCTTATCCACCAAATATTCAGGGCATTTCCGCTTCCAGTGACCATTTCCTTTGCAGTGTAAGCACTCAGTTTTAGGCTTTGGTCCGGCTTCGCGGGAGTGACAACTTGCTTGTCATTCTACTTGAAGTTCCCTTTTCTTGAAACTAGTGGTCTTGTCAATCATCAACACTTGATGCTCTTTCTTGATTTCTACCTTCGTTGATTTCAATATCACGAAGAGCTCGGGAATCGTTTTCGTCATCCCTTGCATACTATAGTTCATCATGAAGTTCTAGCAACTTGGTGATGGTGACTAGAGAACTCTGTCGATCACTATCTTATCTGGAAGATAAACTCCCACTTGATTCAAGCGATTGTAGTACCCAGACAATCTGAATACATGCTCACTAGTTGAGCGATTCTCCTCCATCTTTTAGCTATAGAACTTGTTGGAGATTTCATATCTCTCAACTCGGGTATTTGCTTGAAATATTAACTTCAACTCCTGGAACATCTCATATGGTCCATGACGTTCAAAACATCTTTGAAGTCCCGATTCTAAGCCGTTAAGCATGGTGCACTAAACTATCAAGTAGTCATCATATTGAGCTAGCCAAACGTTCATAACGTCTGCATCTGCTCCTGCAATAGGTCTGTCACCTAGTGGTGCATCAAGGACATAATTCTTCTGTGCAGCAATGAGAACAATCCTCAGATCACGGATCCAATCCGCATCATTGCTACTAACATATTTCAACACAGTTTTCTCTAGGAACATATCAAAATAAACATATGAAAGCAACAACGATAGCTATTGATCTACAACATAATTTGCAAAATACTACCAGGACTAAGTTCATGATAAATTTAAGTTCAATTAATCATATTACTAAAGAACTCCCAGTTAGACAGACATCTCTCTAGTCATCTAAGTGATCACGTGATCCAAATCAACTAAACCATGTCCGATCATCATGTGAGATGGAGTAGTTTTCAATGGTGAACATCACTATGTTGATCATATCTACTATATGATTCACGTTTGACCTTTCGGTCTCCGTGTTCCGAGGACATATCTGTATATGCTAGGCTCGTCAAGTTTAACCTGAGTATTCCGCGTGTGCAACTGTTTTGCACCCATTGTATTTGAACGTAGAGCCTATCACACCCGATCATCATGTGGTGTCTCAGCACGAAGAACTTTCGCAATGGTGCATACTCAGGGAGAACACTTCTTGATAATTAGTGAGAGATCATCTTAAAATGCTACCGTCAAACAAAGCAAGATAAGATGCATAAAGGGTAAACATCACATGCAATCAATATAAGTGATATGATATGGCCATCATCATCTTGTGCTTGTGATCTCCACCTCCGAAGCACCATCGTGATCACCATCGTCACCAGCACGACACCTTGATCTCCATCATAGCATCGTTGTCGTTTCACCATCTATTGCTTCTATGACTATCGCTACTGCTTAGTGATAAAGTAAAGCAATTACAGGGCGCTTGCATTTCATACAATAAAGCGGCAACCATATGGCTCCTGCCAGTTGCCGATAACTCGGTTACAAAACATGATCATCTCATACAATAAAATATAGCATCAAGTCTTGACCATATCACATCACAACATGCCCTGCAAAAACAAGTTAGACGTCCTCTACTTTGTTGTTGCAAATTTTACGTGGCTGCTACGGGCTGAGCAAGAACCGTTCTTACCTACGCATCGAAACCACAACGATAGTTTGTCAAGTTAGTGCTGTTTTAACCTTCGCAAGGACCGGGCGTAGACACACTCGGTTCAACTAAAGTTGGAGAAACAGACACCCACCAGCCACCTGTGTGCAAAGCACGTCGGTAGAACCAGTCTCGCGTAAGCGTACGCGTAATGTCGGTCCGGGCCGCTTCATCCAACAATACCGCCGAACCAAAGTATGACATGCTAGTAAGCAGTATGACTTGTATCGCCCACAACTCACTTGTGTTCTACTCGTGCATATAACATCAATGCATAAAACCTGGTTCGGATACCACTGTTGGGGAACGTAGTAATTTCAAAAAATTTCCTACGCACACACAAGATCATGGTGATGCATAGCAACGAGAGGGGAGAGTGTTGTCCACGTACCCTCGTAGACCGAAAGCGGAAGCGTTAGAACAACGCGGTTGATGTAGTCATACGTCTTCACGGCCCGACCGATCAAGCACCGAAACTACGGCACCTCCAAGTTCTAGCACACGTTCAGCTCGATGACGTTCCGCGGACTCCGATCCAGCAGAATGTCAGGGAAGAGTTCCGTCAGCACGACGGCATGGTGACGATCTTGATGTGCTACTGTTGTAGACTTGCAGGGCTTCGCCTAAGCACCGCTACAATATTATCGAGGAGAACTATGGTGGAGGGGGGCACCGCACACGGCTAAGAGATCAAGAGATCAATTGTTGTGTCTATAGGGTGCCCCCTACCCCCGTATATAAAGGAGTGGAGGAGGGGGAGAGGGCCGGCCCCTATGGCGCGAGCTGGAGGAGTCCTACTCCCAGTGGGAGTAGGATTCCTCCGCTTCCATGTAGTAGGAGTAGGAGACAAGGAAGGGGGAGAGGGAAGAGAAGGAAGGAGGGGGAACCGCCCCTCGCTCTAGTCCAATTCGGACTAGCCATTGGGGGGGGGGGGACGTGGCCTACCTCTCTCTCTCCCCTAAAGCCCAATAAGGCCCATATACTTCTTCCCCTGTATTCCCGTAACTCCCCGGTACTCCGAAAAATACCCGAACCACTCGGAACCTTTCCGATGTCTGAATATAGTCGTCCAATATATCGATCTTTATGTCTCGACCATTTTGAGACTCCTCGTCATGTCCCGGATCTCATCCGGGACTCCGAACTCCTTTGGTACATCAAAAATCATAAACTCATAATAAAACTATCATCGAAACCTTAAGAGTGCAGACCCTACGGGTTCGAGAACTATGTAGACATGACCGAAACACGTTTCCGGTCAATAACCAATAGCGGAACCTGGATGCTCATATTGGCTCCTACATATTCCACGAAGATCTTTATCGGTCAAACCGCATAACAACATACGTTGTTCCCTTTGTCATCGGTATGTTACTTGCCCGAGATTCGATCGTCGGTATCTCAGTACCTAATTCAATCTCGTTACCGGCAAGTCTCTTTACTCGTTATGTAATGCATCATTCCGTAACTAACTCATTAGTTACATTGCTTGCAAGGCTTATAGTGATGTGCATTACTGAGAGGGCCCAGATATACCTCTCCGACAATTGGAGTGACAAATCCTAATCTCGAAATACGCCAACTCAACATGTACCTTCGAAGACACCTGTAGAGCTCCTTTATAATCACCCAGTTACGTTGTGATGTTTGGTTGCACACAAAGTGTTCCTCCGGTAAATGGGAGTTGCATAATCTCATAGTCATAGGAACATGTATAAGTCATGAAGAAAGCAATAGCAACATACTAAATGATCAAGTGCTAAGCTAACGGAATGGGTCAAGTCAATCACATCATTCTCCTAATGATGTGATCCCGTTAATCAAATAACAACTCATGTCTATGTCTAGGAAACTTAACCATCTTTGATTCACGAGCTAGTCAAGTAGAGGCATACTAGAGACATTATGTTTGTCTATGTATTCACACATGTATCAAGTTTCCGGTTAATACAATTCTAGCATGAATAATAAACATTTATCATGAAATAAGGAAATAAATAATAACTTTATTATTGCCTCTAGGGCATATTTCCTTCATTGAGAAGTATGTGATAAGCAAGAGCTCCCCCTAAATTTGTGCATTATTAGAAATTTGCTTTGAATGCAAATGCACAATCTATTAGGATCATGGGTCACTCTTCCATGTCACATACACTTGGTGGAGCGCTCAAAGTGATATGATTGAAATGTGATCATACATAGATAGTGATAATGATAAAACAATGTGCATAGCATGAAGCATCGTATGATCAAGCACAGAACCAAACGTAGTCTCTCGCAAGCATAACGAACAAAGGTAGCACAAATCAAACTGTAGCAAATCTAAAAGAAAATCAAATGAGCAAAAGAAAAAACACGCTCTCTCTCGAAGCCCTATGATCTATACAAATTCTCCCCCTTTGGCAACAAGTACCAAAAAGATTAGCAACTCTGGTATGCGTCGATGGCGTTGAGAGAAGAGCATCTGCAATTGCTTCGGCTGATGTTTGCTGTGCTGGTGGAGTAGACACTGGTGGTGAAGCTGGAGGTGGAGCTGTGGGTGCAGTAGCGGGAGCAGAAAGTGTAGTCCTCGTGTCAGCAGCAGGCACAGTAGCAGACCGAGGTGCTCTGGGCACAACATCAAATCTGTTTGTAGCAGGTCTAGCATCACCATCACTATCCTCTGCTTCTTCGTGGGCTCTCTTGCTTTCTTCCACATCATCCTATAGCTTCTCAACTACGGTCTGAACCTCTTTAAGTTTCACATCAAGATCGTGGATCTTAGTTTCCACTATCCGCTCTAAACTCTCCTGGTTCTTCACGAGGTTGGCCAAACTCCTATTAATCCTCAGAGAAGCTTCTAGAAAATAGGTCATCTAGTCAGCCTTAGTCTTGAGATGAGCTATGGAAGAGCTAGGACATGATGCCTCCTTAGCTGCTTTAGCAATAGCAACTGCCTAGATCCTCTCCTAGGCACCAACAAAAGTGGGGTGACAAGGGTCCATCACCACTTTATTATTCTCAAACTCAGTCCTCTACGAGAGATGCTCATAGTAAGTAGATATGTGCTCGTTCCAACCTTAGAATTTATGAGCAACTGAATGTGCAGAGAAAATCCACAAGATCTCTTCTGGTCAGCAGCCGTCCTCTTCACTGTTTCCACAATCAAACTCAACACCTTGAACTTCTGAGGGGTATCAAAAAGATGCAGCATGTTGATGAAGTGGCCACATATCATATTTTCATCTCCAGACTTGGGCATCAAGGTGTGCCTCAATATAGTGTCAGATGTAGCCAAACCAGCCGACAATTGATTTATAGAACCAAGGTTGTGTGTTTCTAGATCTTCCTCGGGAATAGGCTTGTACATGTTCTTCATAGTGTTGTGGTCGTCCTTGGAGATGATGATTTTTGGCGTGGTTCCGATAAGTGGTGCTATCGTACATCCACGTTGATGGAGACTTCAACCCACGGAGGGTAACGGTTGCGCGAGTCCATGGAGGGCTCCACCCACGAAGGTTCCATGAAGAAGCAACCTTGTCTATGCCACCATGACCTCCGTCCACGAAGGACTAACCTCACTCGGGTAGATCTTCACGAAGTAGGCAATCTCCTTGCCCTTACAAACTCCTTAGTTCAACTCCACATGATCTTGGAGGCTCCCAAGTTACACCTAACCAATCTAGGAGACACAACTCTCCAAAACATAATAGATGTTGTGTTGGTGATGAAATCCTTGCTCCTGTGCTTCAAATGATAGTCTCCGCAACACTCAATCTCTCTCATAAATTTGGCTTGGGTAGGAGAAGGATTGGAGTGGAAAGCAATTTGAGGAGGCTAGAAATCAAGGTTCAAATGGTAGGATTGGAATCTCTTGATCTCAACACATGAGTAGGTGCTTCTCTATCAGGAAATGAATGGTGAAAGTCTAGTTTCATTCTGGTTGCTCTTTACTAAGTAAGAGGGGGTGGAGGGGTATATATAGCCTCCACATGAAATCCAAACCGTTACACACTTTTGACCCATCTCGGTGGCACCGATCATAAATCTTGGTGAGACTGATTTGTGTAAAAGATATGAACGTTGGAGGTCTAGGTGGGACCGAATGGAAACAACTCGGAGCAACCAAAGTGCAATGGTAAGGCAGAACCTCATTTCGGTGTCACCGATTGCATGATCTCTGTGGGACCGAAATAACACAATAAAGCAATAGAAAGTTGGCAAGCCATCTCGGTGACACCGATGGGAAAAAACTCGGTTAGACCAAAATAATTACAATAGGTGATAGAGAGTTGGCAAGGCCATCACGATGGGACCAAGATCCATTTCGACGGATCCAATTTGTTAGGGTTTGGCTTTGGCATTGTCCAGATGAACTCAGTGGGTGTGGATGGAAAGGTTTCGATGGGAACGAGTTGGCAAGTTAGGTTTTGGACATATTTGGATAGAGAAAGTGGATGAGGGTTTTGGAGCAATATCACTAAGCACTTGAGCAACCAGATAATCATCAAAACCTCATCCCCTGTTAATAGTATTAGATTTCCTATGGACTCAATGTGATCTTGTATCACTTAACAAAAAATGTAGAGTCTTGAGGTTTTGCCAATCCATGTCCTTAGCATTTTAAGGGGTCCACATTCACTAGTCCTTGCCATGCCAATTATTGAACTTCCTGAAATCTTAACTTGAGTAGGCATTAGTTCAATGACATATATGTTGTTATTAATTACCAAAACCACCCGGGGATTAGTTACACTTTCAAATGAAAAACAGTGAAAGCCAATGCGCCAAGTGACAAAAGCAAGGGCCACACCATCCACCATCCTTTACCCCATACAAACGATGGGAAGTGTTCTCTTAAAGTAATGAACATTTCCCTTAATGTAACTTTTGGAAATATGAGCAATTTACCATATAATTTTATGAACATAAATAGTAGATAAAACATGACTATCATAGGAGAGATAAGATAAGTCATGCACTCCAATAGAGAGTATGCAAATAACATCTGAAGTAGTGAATATGAACATAACATATCTAGAACAAAAGCCAGAACAAGAAGCTGTGGCAGTAACTCAAACAAAAAAACATGAACACGTATTGAGTTGCGGCAGCAGCATTGGCAATGGTGTTGACATCGTCGCTGACCATGTCATCGAAGAGGTTGTTGACATCAGGGAAGAAGTCATTGTTTGGGAAGTGTTAGTCGGCGTCCATGCAATCCGTGATGAAGAGGCCAGTAGTCGCGTTGAGTGCTCCCCAAAAACCTTATCACCCTTCTCCCGTACAGGACTCGAAGGAGCGGGGTTTCGAAGGCCTACTGTCCTGACCTGTGGCGCACTCCACAAGCCGGGAAGGGGAAGAACCGAACAGCAGCTCAGAGTTTGGAACTTAGTGGTTAGAGGAAGATGATGTTATTATGTGTCTCTCTGGAGAGGAGCGTCCTCTCTTTTATAGGCACAAGAGAAGTAGGCGAACAGGCAGCGACGGGAGGCAAAGCAAAAGAGGGATACAAAATGATTAGGCAACAGCCGAAGAGTGCAGTGTTCGTTTTAAATCTTGATACATCTCCAACATATCTATATTTTTTGATTGTTCCATGCTATTACATTATCAACCTTGGATGTTTTATATACACTTTTAAGCCATTATGTATCATTTTTTTGGACTAACGTATTAACTTAGTGCCCAATGCCAGTTACAGTTTTTTGCTTGTTTTTAGTTTCGCAGAATATCAGTACTAAATGAAGTCCAAATGCCATGAATTTTTTTGGAGATTTTTTTCTAGACAAAAGAGACACTAGAAGCTTCGGGAGAAGACCAGATGATGCACCATGGGCCTACAAGGCACCAGGGAGCACCCTGGTGGGTGGTGGGGCCCACGTGGCTCCTTTTGACCTAGCTCCACCATTATAAATTCCCTAAAACCGTGAAACCAACAGAGGAAACCACAAAATACTTTTTTCGCCACCGCAAGTTCCAAAACCATGAGATCCCATCTAGAGGCCTTTTCCACCACTCTGCCGGAGGGGGATTCGATCACAGAGGGGGCTCTTCATCATCCTTGCTGCCCTCCGATGATGCGTGAGTAGTTTACCATGGACCTATGGGTCCATATAGTTAGTAGCTAGATGTATTCTTCTCTCTTTTTGATCTTCGATACAATGTGTCTCCTCGGAGTTCTTGGAGATCTATTTGATGTAATGACTTTTTGTAGTGTGTTTGTTAGGATCCGATGAATTGTGAGTTTATGGTCAGATTTTATCCATGAATATTATTTGAGTTTTCTTTGAACTCTTTTATGCATGATTGTTATAACCATGTATTTCTTCTCCAATTTATTGGTTTGGTTTGGCCAACAAGATTGATTTATCTTACCACGGGAAGAGGTGCTTTGTGATGGGTTCAATCTTCTGGTGCTCAATCCCAGTGACAGATAAGGGACATGACACGCATGTATCATTGATATTAATGGCAAAAGGATGGGATTTATTTCATACACGAGTTTATCTTGTCTACATCATGTCATCTTGCTTAAGGCGTTACTCCGTTCTTCCATGAACTTAATACACTAGATGCATGCTGGACAGAGGTCAATATGTGGAGTAATAGTAGTAGGTGCAGAATCGTTTCGGTCTACTTGTCTCGGACGTGATGCTTATTTACATGATCATTGCCTTGGATATCGTCATAATAATAGTCTTTTCTGTCAATTGCCCAACAGTAATTTGTCTACCCAACGTATGCTATTGTTATGAGAGAAGCCTCTAGTGAAAACTATGGCCCCGGGTCTATTTTCTATATTCTATTAAAACCAAAAATACCGTGCTTAAATTTTCTTTTATTTATTTTATTTTATATTTTGTTCGATCTATCTATCAAAAACTATATCATTTAATCTTGCTCGTAACCTTCAAGGGACTAACAACCCCTTGTTCGCGTTGGGTTGCAAGTATTTGTTGTTTGTGTGCAGGTGTTGTTTACATAGTATTGCTTGGTTCTCCTACTGGATTGATAACCTTGGTTTCACAACTGAGGGAAATACTTATCTCTACTATTCTGCATCATCCTCTCCTCTTCGGGGAAATTCCAACACAGCTCACAAGTAGTAGGAAGAATTTCTGGCGCCGTTGCTGGGGAGACATCATCTACATCTATCAAGTACCTTTGCATAAAATTTTATGTCCCTGTATTTACATTATTTGACATGTGCCTCTCGTTTTCATCTCCCCCACTTCTAAAAAGTTTTCACAAAAATACAAAAATATTTTCCATTTTCCTTTTTGCTTGTTTGCTCATTTGTTTGCTTTTTGCCTTCATGCCAACACTCAAAAACAGAAAAATAAATAAGAAAAACTAAGATGGATCCTCATCCTCTTTCTAATATTTTTAAAAGATCCAATTATGATGAACCAATTGCTAGTGAGTTGAGTGCACTAGATTATCTTTATGAAGTTTTGCTTGAAATTCGCGAATCTAAAAATTGTGATGAAGTGTTAAAAGAAGACATTCATAAATTGATTCACTATAGCTCCTTGAATGAAAAGCATGATTGCAATGATGTTGTCATAAATTCTATTAATGTAATTGTGCTAATGATATGCAAAACCCCAAGCTTGGGGATGATGGTTTTATTATTTCCACTACTTATTGCAATGATCACGATTGGGGTGATAGTGCTTCTTATGATCGTGAAAATTTATTTGAGCCTCATGATGAATATGTTATTGATATAGCTTTTGCAATAATATTGAAAGTGAGTTTGGAAGAGCGTCAACTTTAGGTAAAAATAATCCCACGTATTTGGAGAGTGTTCACTCTTATGCTTTTTTGGTGAAAGTGAGTTTGGAGAGGTCATGAATTTAGTTGATGTTAATCCCACTATCCTAGAAGATTATAAAACTTTTATGCATGCGGATCATGAAGAGAAATTTTTATATGATAGCTATATTGTTGAACTTGATTATGATCCTACATGTAATTATTATGAGAGAGGAAAGTATGGTTGTCAAAATTTTCATGTTTCTAAATTACCTCTTGTTATGTTGAGATTGCTATTGTTTCTTTCTTCTTCCTTGCATATGCTAGATATTTCTTGTCTTGATAATTTATTTTCATATAGAATGCTTATGCATAGGAAGGATGGTAGACTTAAATGTGTTTGTCACGTGTTTTATGATACTCTCTTTGTGCTTCAATTATTGTATTTTATGTGAGCATCATTAATATCCCAAGCCTATCTTAATCGCTTTAAAGAAAAGAGCTTGTTGGGAGACAACCCAATAGTTATCCTTTTTGTTTTCTTGTGTTCACACAATTATGCTATTGTTATGTTGTGTTTTAATCTTTTAATTAGTGTTTGTGCCAAGTACAACCTTTGTGGTGATTTGGGTGATAGTTGCTTTGATTCTGTGCATTAACAAACCCTTTTGCGTCTAGTAGCAGAATTGTTAAAAAATTCTAGAGCGTGATAAAATTCTGAATTTCCTACACATGATTGATATATAAATTGCCCACATTTTCCTAAATTTTCAGAATTTTTGGAGTTACATAAGTATGGTCAATGTTTAGATTACTACAGGCTATTTCGTTTTTGACAGATTCTGTTTTTGATGCATTGTTTCGCTTGTTTTGATGAAACTATGGATTGTATCGGGGGGTATAAGCCATGTAGAAGTTAGAATATAGTAGCTATAATGCAAAAACAAAGTATGAATAGGTTTGCAACAGTAATTAAAGTAGTGATTTGCTTTATTATACTAACGGATCTCTGGAGGTTTTGTCGAGTTTTGTGATTGAAGATTTCAAGTTTTGGGTGAGATCATGTTGGATTAAGAAATAAGGAGTGGCAAGAGCCTAAGCTTGGGGATGCCCGAGGGACCCCAAGGTAATATTCAAGGACTCCCAAGCAACTAAGATTGGGGATGCCCTGAAAGGCATCCCCTCTTTTTTCTAACGACCATCGATAATTTTACTTGGAGCTATATTTTTATTCGTCACATATCATGAGTTTTGCTGGGAGCTTCTTGTATTATATGAGTATTTGCTTTGTTTTCTTTTTAATTCGTCACAACCATACTTGCTGAACACACCTATTTGAGAGAGCCACACACATATCATGATTTGCTAGAATACTCTATGTGCTTTACTTAAATCTTTTGAGCTAGACAGTTGCTCTACTTCACTTATATCCTTTTGAGCGCTAGTGGTTATATTTTGAAGAAATACACTCTCATGATTCACTTATATTATTTTGAGAGTTTATAAGATTAAAATTTTGAATAAATATACTCTCATGCTTCACTTATATTATTTTGAGGGTTGACTTTTTTTGAAGAAATAATTGCACTCTCATGCTTCACTTATATCTTTTTGAGAATTGATAATAGCAATGGTAATTTGCGTAAGATATGAATTTGGTCCCAAAGTGATGGATGTGCAGGGGCATATAATAAAAACTTTCATATAGATCATCGGATATGATAAACTTCATTCCTTGCAATAGTTTTGCGATATGAAGATAGTAATATGTGAGTCATGTTGGTGAGTAATTATGCTTTAGTAAGAATATTGGTGTTAAGGTTTGTGATTCCCTATGCATGCACATAAGTCAATAGTTATGCAACGAAGTTATGTCCTACTTATGGTGCATTATTCAGTGTTGGTTATTTTCAATGCATGCTTATGACCGTTTTTGCTTTTTGGTTGATCGCTTCTCAATCTATTTGCTAGCCTTCATTCGTAGTAAGCGGGAATGCTGCTTGTGCATCCAACTCCTAAAACCTAAAGTTGTGCATTTATGATCAGATCTATCCATGAATATTATTTGAGTTTTCTCTGAACCCTTTTATGCATGATTGTTATAGCCTCGTATTTCTTCTCCAATTTATTGGTTTGGTTTGGCCAACTAGATTGATCTATCTTGCCATGGGAAGAGGTGCTTTGTGATGTGTTTGATCTTGCTGTGATCAGTCCCAGTGACAGAAAGGGACATGAAGCACATGTATCGTTGCTATTAAGGGTAAAAAGATGGGATTTATTTCATTCGTGAGTTTATCTTGTCTACATCATGTCATCTTGCTTAAGGCATTACCCCGTTCTTCCATGAACTTAATACACTAGATGCGTGTTGGATAGCGGTTGATGTGTGGAGTAATAGTAGTAGATGAAGAATCGTTTCAGTCTAGTTGTCTCGGATGTGATGTCGATATGCATGATCATTGCCTTGGATATCGTCATAAGTATTTGCTTTTTCTTTCAATGTCTCAACAGTAATTTGTCTACCCATCGTATGCTATTTTTATGAGAGAAGCCTCTAGCGAAAATGATGGCCTCGGGTCTATTTTCTATCATTTATTAAAACCAAACATACCTTGCTAAAATTTTCTTTTATTTATTTTATTTTATATTTTTTGGTATATCTATCAAAAGATATACCGTTTAATCTTGCTCGTAACCGTCGAGGGACTGACAACCCCTTGTTCACATTGGGTTGTAAGTATTCGTTGTTTGTATGTAGGTGATGTTTACATAGTGTTGCTTGGTTCTCTACTGGATTGATAACCATGGTTTCACAATTGAGGGAAATACTTATCTCTACGGTACTGCATCATCCTCTCCTCTTCGGGGAAATCCCAACGCAGCTCACAGTAGCAAATCTCCACCACAACAAAACTTTTCAGCTCCCGCGTGGCCTTCCGTATACCAGTCGTGCGTGGCAAAAATTTAGACAATGGCTCAGCTCATTCCTGCAACCTGCGACTCATCGTGACAAGGTGTGGCGTGGCGAGGCGGGTGGCGGAGGAGGAGCACGCGTGAATGTCTCTCTTGTTCTCGTTCTCATACATGTGGAGAAACAACTTACCTTACAAGGAGGTCTATCTCCTACTAGATGAGCAGTATGGGACTAAACTTTAGTCCCACCTCCTGACTTGCATGAATGGGCCAAGTGGGCCTATAGGATTTATTAGGAATTTATAAAATGCTATTGGGCTGGCCCAAATAGACTAAATTCCAACAATCCCCCACTAGATCCAGAGGCACACAAAATTTTCCTTTGGTTCCAAAACACTATTTTATATACCGGTACTGCAGTGGGTACTGTTAAGGTAAACTTACACCTAGAACTCTATGCTACACTAATAAGCAACTTGAACGGTGGACTAGCTAGGCCTTGAATTACAAGTTTTCTGTGAATCTAGCTTCACACAAAGCCTTGACCTATACGTGGCTACCGTGGGAATTCCCGGCGGGTGGAGCTTATGCATCATACTCCGAGGCCTTTCATGAGTTTACTAGAGAGCACCCTACTCTCACAGATTGTGATGTTCAACAATCAAACTCATATAGGTGTGTTCTTCAAAATATGTTCTACATGACAACATCTCTGCTTAAACAAGCCACTTAGAACACATTAAGATATACATCAACCTGCCTTGCAGATTAGGAGAGTATTGCATCTTCATGGAGTGGTATTATTAATAGCAAGGATACTCTTCTCTCAGTTGACCAACAACTTGACTTCCACATCTAATTCACGGGATCTTCGATCACATGGACTAGGTTACCACAGTGGACAACTCATATTATGGGTCTCATACCCATATCCTTCGATGCATTATCTATCATATTACGTGATAGACCCTTAGTAAAAGGATCTGCCAGATTTTTAGATGTTTGGATATAATTCAATGCAATAAGTTCGGAGTTTCTCATTTTTCTGGTAGACTTTAACCTTCTCTGAATAGGTCTTGATGACCTCATGTTATCCTTTGAGCTACTCACTTTTGTGATCACAGTTTGATTGTCACAGTTCACATGGATACCCGGTACAAGTTTCTCAACAACCAGCAAGTCATTCAAGAGCCGATGAAGCCAATCTGCTTCGACCATAGCTATATCTAGTGTCGTTAGTTCTGCTTCCATTGTTGACGTTGTTAAGATGGTCAGCTTGCAAGACTTCCAAGAAACAGCGCCACCTCGATGAATGAAGACATATTCGCTCGTGGCCTTTATCTCATCAGCATTTGAGATCCAGTTTGAGTCATTATACCCTTCAAGCACCTTTGTGTACCTAGTGTAATGAATTCCATAATTTGCAGTGCCTTTTAAATAGCGCATAGCTCTCTCTAGAGCTTTCCAATGATCATCTCCTGGTTTTGACACAAATCGGCTCAGTTTGCTAACAACAAAAGAGATGCCAGGTCTTGTAGCACTAGTTAAATACATAAGGCAGCCAATAATATGAGAATATTTCAATTGATCTCTAGAAATTCTTTGATTCTTTCGAAGCAGCATGCTAGCATCATATGGTGTTGGACAAGGTTTGCAGTCACTATGACTCAAAGATCTTTTCCACATAGTGAGATTGAAGCAATGTGATCCCACCATCATCATCTATCAATAGCTTGATGTTCAGAATAACATCCACTACTCCTAAATCCTTCATCTCAAAACAACAAGATAGGAAATCCTTCACCTCCTTAATAACATTCAGATTTTTTCCGAAATTCAATATGTCATCAATATACAAGCAAATTAAAGGATAACTCCCTCGCCCCCGTCATGATGATAGTACACACACTTCTTATGTTCGTTTACAAAAAATCCTATGGCTATTAAAGTTCTTTCAAACTTCTCATGCCACTGCTTAGGTGCTTGCTTAAGTCCTTACAAAGACTTCAACAATCTGCACACCTTCCCTTCCTGACCGTCCACTATAAAACCACATGGTTGTTCCATGTAAATTTCCCCATCCAACTCTCCATTTAGGAATGCAGTCTTAGCAACCATTTGATGAACGAGAAGACCATGTGAGGAAGCTAGTGAAAGTAGTACTCGAATAGTGGTCAGTCGAGCCACGAGTGAGTAAGTATCAAAGAAGTCTTCACCTTCCTTTTGAATATAATCCTTGGCCATGAGCCATGCCTTGTACTTCTCAATAGGACCATCAGGCCTAAGCTTACCCATTTGCACCCTATAGTTTGTACCCATAAGGATGATCAATGATCTCCCAAGTTTCATTTGCAAATATGGAATCCATCTCACTACAGACTGCTTCCTTCCAGTAGTCAGCATCTTCAGACGCATAGGCCTCTAAAATAGAACTGGGAGTGTCATCTATGAGATACACAAGAAAATCATCACCAAAGGAATTTGCAGTCCTCTGTCACTTTCTTCTTTTACGAGTCTCATTGTTATCCTCCACATGATCTTCAAGATGTTGCATTGCAATGGTAGGTTCAATTGCAACTTCATCCTGACTCGATGAACTAGGCAACTCCTGATCTGATGAGCTACCCATATCCTTCATGGGAAAGATATCTTCAAAGAAAGTCGCATCATTCAACACCATGATTGTACCAACATGCATGTTTGATACCTCAGATTTTACAATCAAGAACCTATAACCAATGCGATGAAAAGCATAGCCTAGGAAAACACAATCCATAGTTCTTGGTCCAAGCTTGTGCTTCTTCGGAATTGGTACATTTACTTTCGCCAAGCAGCCCCAGGATCGTAGATAAGAGAGCTTCAACCTTTTCATCTCCCATTCCTCAAATGGAGTTATCTGTTTGTTCTTTGTGGAAACTCGGTTTAGGACATGACATGTAGTCAATATCGCCTCCCCCCGACAAGCCTAGGAGACATCCGATGTATTGGTGTTAACCAAATCAGTTAGACTACGATTCTTTCTTTAGGATACCCCATATGACTGAGGTGAATAGGGAGGCGTCCTCTCATGGATTATACCAATATCCGCACAAAAACAATCAAATTCATTGGAAAATACTCTCCACCACGATAGGACATAAGCTGCTTGATCTTTCGATCAAGTTGGTTTTCCGCTTCGGCTTTATAAATCTTGAAAAAGTTCAAAGCCTCATCTTTTGAATTCAAAAGATACACATGGCAATATCTAGTGGATTCATCAATTAACGTCATGAAATATTTATTTCCACCTTTTATCAAAACACCATTCATTTCACAAAGATCTGAATGTATAAGCTCTAGTGGTGTCAAATTTCGCGTTTCTGTAGCTGTATGAGACTTACGTGGTTGCTTAGCTTGCACACAAATTTGACACTTAGAACCCTTGACAGCGGTGAAATTCGGGATTAAGCTCAACTTAGCTAACCACATCATACAACCAAAGTTAATATGGCAGACACATGAATGCCAGACATTTGATTCACTATTGTTGCAAACATGATTAACAACTTTATTATGATCATATGACAAGGATAGTCTAAACAAGTCTCCTGATTCATAACCTTTACCAAAAAAGTTCCATACTTGGACACTACAAATTTATTGGACTCGAATACAAGCACGTAGCCATCTCTACATAGAAGAGACCCGCTAACAACATTTTTATTAATGGAGGGGACATAATGCATGTTCTTTAGCCTCACGATCTTCCCCAAAGTAAACTTCAGATCGACTATGCGAACACCATGAACAGAAGCACTTGAACCGTTGACCATCATCACGGAAGTAGTCCCTATGGTCTGACAAGAAGAAAACATGGAAATAGCACCGTATACACATGTACATTAGCACCCCGTGTCAATCAACCAATCGAGAGAACGACATACTGAGAGAATAGTGGGAAGTATGGTGATACTGTCGCCTTTCCCATGTTGATGCTTTTCATAACGGTCAGGGAAACTAGGAGCCCAATGATCAGGATCTCCACAGACATGATGAACACATTTCTTCTTGTCAGTCTTCTGCTTGAAGTTGGTATGTTTTGAAGCATTGTTCTTCCCATTAAACGTTCCTTTACCATCAAACCTGCCCTTGTTCTTGAACTTGTGGGGCCGGAAGTTTTTCTTTTGCACCAGATTGGCACTAGAACCTCCCTTAGTGCATGTGCTACTTCTTGAGCTTGCATTGGTTTTTCCCTTGAAGAGGAAAGGGTGATGCAGCAAAGTAGAGATAAGTATTTCCCTCAGTTTTGAGAACCAAGGTATCAATCCAGTAGGAGATACACACAAGTCTCCAACCTATGCACCTGCACAAACAATCAAACACTTGCACCCAACGCGATAAAGGGGTTGTCAATCCCTTCATGGTCACTTGCCAGGACGAGATCTGATAGAGGTAGATATAAAAGATTACTAAAACAACAAAGTAAAAACAAATAAATCTCAGCGAGGTATTTTTCGGTTTTCGGTTTATAGATATGAAAATATATGATGGAAAATAGACTCGGGACCATAGGTTTCACTAGAGGCTTCTCTCTTCAAGGAAATTAATACGGTGGGTGCACAAATTACTGTCGAGCAATCGATAGAAAAGCTCAAAGTTATGACGATATCCAAGGCAATGATTATTAATATAGGCATCACGTCCGTGTCAAGTAGACTAACTCTTCCCTACATCTACTACTATTACTCCACACATCAATCGCTATCCAGCATGCATCTAGAGTATTAAGTTCGTCAGAATGGAGTAACGCCTTAAGTAAGATGACATGATGTAGAGGGATAAACTCAAGCAATATGATGAAAACCCCATCTTTTTACCCTTAATGGCAACAATACAATACGTGTCTTGCTACCCCTACTATGTCATTGGGTGAGAACACCGCAATATTGAACCCAAAACTAAGCACCTCTCCCATTGCAAGAAGAACCATTCTAGTTGGCCAAAGCAAACCGATAATTCGAAGAGAAATTGAAAAGATATCAAAGCATGCATATGAGAATTCAGAGAAGATTCAAATAATATTCATAGATAAACTGATCATAAATCCACAATTCATTGGATCTCGACAAACACACCGCAAAAGAATTTTACATCAGATAGATCTCCAAGAACATCGAGGAGAACATGGTATTGAGGATCAAAGAGAGAGAAGAAGCCATCTAGCTACTAGCTATAGACCCATAGGTCTGTGGTAAACCACTCATGCTTTCATCGAAAGGGTAATAGAGTTGATGTAGAAGCCCTCCGTGATCGAATCCCCCTCCGGCGGGATGCTAAAAAAAGGCCCCAAGATAGGATCTCACGGCTACAGAAGGTTACGGCGGCGGAAAAGTATTTTGGTGGACACTTGTTGTCATTTGGGAATATTTGGGAATTTATAGGCCAAACATTAGGGTTGGAGGAGCTCCGAGGGGACCACAAGCCCTCAGGGCGGCCCCTAGGGCGCACCCCTAAGGCTTGTGGCCGCCTTGGGACTCGTCTGACTTCAACTCCATGTCCTACGTGTGTATTTTGGTCCAAGAAAAATCATCGTGAATGTTTTATTCCGTTTGGATTCCGTTTGATATTCCTTTTCTGTAAAACTTAAAGACAAGCAAAAAACAGAAACTGGCACTGGACTCTAGGTTAATTAGTTAGTCCCAAAAATAATATAAAATAGCATATTAATGCATATAAAACATCCAAAACAGATAATATAATAGCATGGAACAATAAAAAATTATAGATATGTTGGAGATGTATCAAGGATCCCCAAGATTAATTCTTGCTCATCCTCGAGTAGGTAAATGATAAAAACATAATTTTTGATATGAAATGCTACCTAACATATTTATCCATGTAATTTTCTTTATTGTGGCATGAATTTTCAGACCCATAAGATTCAAAACAAAAGTTTAATATTGACATAAGAACATTAATACTTCAAGCATACTAATAAGGCAATCGTGTCTTCTTCAAGCATGCTAATAAGGCAATCCCTACAAAATCATATAGTCTGGCTATGCTCCATCTTCATCACACAAAATATTTGATCATGCACAACCCCAGTTTTGGCCAAGCAATTGCTTCACACTTTAGTATTCTCAAACTTTTTCAACTTTCACATAATACATGAGCGTGAGCCATGGATATAGCACTATAGGTGGAATAGAATATGGTGGTTGTGGAGAATACTGAAAGAAGGAGATAGTCTCACATCAACTAGGCGTATTAACGGGCTATGAAGATACCCATCAATAGATATTAATGTGAGTGAGTAGGGATTGCCATGCAACCGATGCACTAGAGCTATTAGTTTATGAAATCTCAAAAAGAAACTAAGTGGGTGTGCATCCAACTCGCTTGCTCACGAAGACCTAGGGAAATTTGAGGAAGCCCATCATTGGAATATACAAGGCAATTTCTATAATGAAAAATTCCCACTAGTATATGGAAGTGACAACATAGGAGACTCTTTGTCATGAAGATCATGGTGCTACTTTGAAGCACAAGTGTGGAAAAAGGATAGTAGCATTTCTCCTTCCCTCTTTTCTCTCATTTTTGTGTGGGTTTCTTTGGCCTCTTTTATTTTTGTAAACTCCGGAGACTCATCCCAACTTGTGAGGGAATCATAGCTTCCATCATCCTTTCCTCACACGGGACAATGCTCTAATAATTATGATCATCACACTTTTGTTTACTAACAACTCAAGAATTACAACTCAATACTAGAACAAAATATGACTCTATATGAATGCCTCCGGCAGTGTACCGGGATGTGCAATGATCTAGCGTAGCAAATGACATCAAAAAATGGACAAGCCATGAAAACATCATGGTAGCTATCTTACGATCATGCAAAGCAATATGACAATGATGGTTGATACGTCTCTGTCGTATCTATAATTTTTTATTGTTCCATGCCAATATTATACAACTTATACATACTTTTGGCAAGAATTTATATGATTTATTGGACTAACCTATTGATCCAGTGCCTAGTGCCAGTTCCTGTTTTTTGCATGTTTTTTTGTTTCGCTGAATATCCATATCAAACAAAGTCCAAACGCTATAAAAATTTATGGAGAATTATTTTGGAATATATGTCGTTTTTGGGACTTGGAATCAACGCAAACGGGGGCGACAGCGCCCACAAGACACTAGGGCACGCCCAAGGGGCCAAGCGCGCTTTGGTGGGTTGTGCCCTCCTCGGATGTCGGTTGGGTCTCTATTTCGGGCGCAAGGAAGCTTATATTTGGAAAAAATCGTGTTAAATCTTCAGCGTAATCGGAGTTACGGATCTCCCGGAATATAAGAAACGGTTTTCGGCCAGATATGGGAAACGCAAAACAGAAGAGAATAGAGAGGGAGATCCAATCTTGGAGGGGCTCCCGACCCTCCACCGCCATGGAGGACATGGACCAGAAGGGGAACTCTCCTCGCATCTAGGGGGAGGCCAAGGAAGAATAAGAAGGAGGGGGGCTCTCTCACCCTCTCTCCCGGTGGCACAGGAGTGCCGCCGGAGCTAGGATCGTGACAGCAATCTACATTAACAACCTTTCTACCATCAACACCAACTTCCCCCCCCCATGCAGCGGTGTAACACCCCTTCTCCCAGCTGTAATCTCTACATAAACATGGTGATCAACTCCATATATTATTTCCCAATGATATTTGGCTATCCTATGATGTTTGAGTAGATTCATTTTGTCTTGTGGGCTAATCGTGATCTTGGTTGGTATGATTGTATATTTTATTTGTGGTGCTGTCCTACGGCGCCCTCCGTGTCGCGGAAACGTGAGGGATCCTTCCTATAGGGTGTTCCAATACGTTCATAATTCGCTTATAGTGGGTGGCGTGAGTGATAGAATACACAGACCCGAGTAAGTCGGCTACTGCGTATGGGAGTAAAGAGTACTTGATACTTAATGCTATGGTTGGGTTTCGCAACCTTAATGATCTTTAGTAGTTGCGGATGCTTGCTAGTGTTCCAATCATAAATTTATATGATCCAAGTAGAGAAAGTATGTTAGCTCATGCCTCTCCCTCATATAAAATTGCAAGAATGATTACATGTCTAGTTATCAATTACCTAGGGACAAATGACTATCTTGTTGACAAAAGCTATCCACTTTTATTACCTTGCAATTTATTCATAGTTTTATTCTCGCAAAGTACTCGTAGTTTTATTCTCGCAAAATAGTTTCATACTTTTTTTAGGTAAAGCAAACGTCAAGTGTGCGTAGAGTTGTATCGGTGGCCGATGGAACTTGAGGGAATATTTGTTCTACCTTTAGCTCCTCGTTGGGTTTGACACTCTTATTCATTGAACAAGGCTACAAATGATCCCCTATACTTGTGGGTTAACAATGGTATGTGTCATAATAAAATAGAACGGTGGAAGTTGCATGGCAATATATCTCGGAATGGCTATGGAAATGCCATAATAGGTAGGTATGGTGGCTGTTTTGAGGAAGGTTATATGGTGGGTTTAATGCACCGATGAAGTTGCACGGTACTAGAGAGGCTAGCAATGGTGGAAGGGTGAGAGTGCGTATAATCCATGGAATCAACATTAGTCACAAAGAACTCACATACTTTTTGCAAAAATTATTAGCTACTGAAACAAAGTATTGTACGCATGCTCCTAGGGGAGAGGTTGGTAGGAGTTACCATCTCGCGCTCCCGACCTCTACACCAAGGATGACAATCAAGAAATAAATCATGCTCTGACTTCATCACATAACGGTTCACCATACGTGCATGCTATGGGAATCACAAACTTTAACACAAATTTTTCTACCCATCCACAATTACTCAATAGCATGACTCTAATATCACCATCTTTATATCTCAAAACAATCACAAGGAATCAAACTTCTCATAGTATTCAATGCTCTTTATATGAAAGTTTTTATTATATCCCTCTTGGATGCCCATCATACTAGGACTAAATTTGTAACCTAAGCAAATTACCGTGCTGTTTAGAAAGACTCTCAAAATAATATAAGTGAATCATGAGAGTTCAACAATTTCTATAAAATAAAGCCACTGCCGTGCTCTAAAAAGATATAAGTGAAGCACTAGAGCAAATTGCCTAGCTCAAAAGATATGAGTGAAGCACATAGAGTATTCTAATAAATTCACGATTCATGTAAGTCCCTCTCAAAAGGTGTGTACATCAAGGAAGATTGTGGCAAACTAAAAATCAAATACTCATATCATACAAGATGCTCCAAGCAAAACACATATCATGTGGTGAATAAAAATATAGCCTCAAGTAAATTTACCGATAGACGAAGACGAAAGAGGGGATGCCATCCGGGGCATCCCCAAGATCAGGTGCTTGGTTGTCCTTGAATATTACCTTGGGGTGCCTTGGGCATCCCCAAGCTTAGGATCTTGCCACTCCTTATTCCATAGTCCATCAAATCTTTAACCAAAACTTGAAAACTTCACAACACAAAACTCAACAGAAAACTCATGAGATCCGTTAGTATAAGAAAATAAATCACCACTTTTTGGTACTGTTGTGAACTCATTCTTTATTTATATTGGTGCAATATCTACTGTATTCCCACTTCTCCATGATACATACTGATACGTCTCCAATGTATCTACTTTTCCAAACACTTTTGCCCTTGTTTTGGACTCTAACTTGCATGATTTGAATGAAACTAACCCGGACTGACGCTATTTTCAGCAGAACTACCATGATGTTGTTTATTGTGCATAAAACAAAAGTTCTCGGAATGACCTGAAAATCCACGGAGATAAGTTTTGGAAAATATAAAAAATACTGGTGAAAGAATCAAGGCCAGGGGGCCCACACCCTGTCCACGAGGGTGGGGGGCGCGCCCTCCCCCCTGGGCGTGCCCCCTGTCTCGTGGGTCCCCTGACGCTCCACCGACCTCAACTCCAACTCCATATATTCTGTTTCGCGGAGAAAAAAATCAGAGAGAAACTTTCATCGCGTTTTATGATACAGAGCCACCGCCAAGCCCTAATCTCTCTCGGGAGGGCTGATCTGGAGTCCGTTCGGGGCTCCGGAGAGGGGGATTCGTCGCTATCGTCATCATCAACCATCCTACATGACCAATTTCATGATGCTCATCGCCGTGCGTGAGTAATTGCATCGTAGGCTTGCTGGACGGTGATGGGTTGGATGAGATTTACCATATAATCAAGTTAGTTTTGTTAGGGTTTGACCCCTAGTATCCACTATGTTCTGAGATTGATGTTGCTATGACTTTGCTATGCCTAATGCTTGTCACTAGGGCCCGAGTGCCATGATTACAGATCTAAACCTATTATGTTTTCATGAATATATGTGAGTTCTTGATCCTATCTTGCAAGTCTATAGTTACCTATTATGTATTATGATTCGACAACCCCGAAGTGACAATAATCAGGATACTTCTCGGTGATGACCGTAGTTTGAGGAGTTCATGTATTCACCATGTGCTAATGCTTTGTTCCAGTACTCTATTAAAAGGAGGCCTTAATATCCCTTAGTTTCCACTAGGACCCCACTGCCACAGGAGGGTAGGATAAAAGATGTCATGCAAGTTCTTTTCCATAAGCATGTATGACTATATTTGGAATACATGCCTACATTACATTGATGAATTGGAGCTAGTTTTGTGTCACCCTATGTTATAGCTATTACATGAGGAATCACATCCTACATAATTATCCATCACTGATCCAATGCCTACGAGCTTTTCACATATTGTGCTTCGCTTATTTACTTTTCCGTTGCTACTGTTACAATTACTACAAAACTATTATCTTTACTTTTGCCATGGTTACCATTACTATCATACTACTTTGCTACTAAATACTTTGCTGTAGATATTAAGTTATCCAGGTGTGGTTGAATTGACAACTCAACTGCTAATACTTAAGAATATTCTTTGGCGCCCCTTGTGTCGAATCAATAAATTTGGGTTGAATACTCTACCCTCGAAACCTGTTGCGATCCCCTACACTTGTGGGTTATCACATACCCCCCGATACTACCCATAGATTCATCAAAATAAGCAAACAACACATAGAAAACAGAATCTGTCAAAAACAGAACAATCTATAGCAATCTGAAAACTTCGAATACTACTATAACTCCAAAATTCTAAAAATTTAGGACAACTAGGGACATTTGTATATAAATATTTTGTAAAAATTTAAGATCAAAAGCATGCTTCTGTGATTTTTCAAAATTGTTTTACTGGGCGCAAAAGTTTCTGTTTTCAGCAAGATCAAATCATCTATCACCGTAAGCCATCCCAAGGGTCTTACTTGGCTCAAACACTAATTAAAACACCAAAAAACAATTACTACAGAGGTAATAATGTGTAATTTCCAACAAGCGGTTTTCTTTAAAGCCTTTTAGCTAGGCGTTGATAATTTTAATGATGCTCACATGAAAGACAAGAATTGAAGCACAAAGAGAGCATCATATAGCATGTGAAAAACACATATAAGTCTAACATACTTCCGATGTAGAGGCATCTTATAGGCAAACAAATTATCAAGACAAGCAAAAACTAGCATATGGAAGGAAGAATAAAGAAACAATAGCAATCTCAACATAACGAGAGGTAATTTAGTAACATGAAAATTTCTACAACCATATTTTCCTCTCTCATAATAATTACATGTAAGATCATAATCAAATTCAACAATATAGCTATCATATAAAATTTTCTCTTCATGATCCACATGCATGCAAAGTTGACACTCTTTTAAAATAGTGGGATTATCATCAAATAAAGTCATGACATCTCCAAACCCACTTTTATCAAAAATTTCATAAGACTGATCATACTCCAAAGTAGTGGGATCATTGTTACCTAGAGTTGACACTCTTCCAAACACACTGTCGTATTATCGCAAACATATTCATCTTGAGGCTTAAATAAAATTTCAAGATCATAAGAAGCATTATCACCCCAATCATGATCATTGCAATAAGTAGTGGACATGTCAAAATTAGCATCCCCAAGCTTAGGGTTTTGCATATTATTAGCACAGTTGACATTAGTAGAATTTATAATAACATCATTGCAATCATGCTTTTTATTAAAGGATATATCGTGAATTACCTCATAAATCACTTCATCACAATTTTTAGATTCACAAATTTCAAGCAAAACTTCATAAAGATAATATAGTGCACACAAGTCACTAGCAATTGGTTCATCATAACTGGATCTTTTAAAAAGATTAGCAAGTGGATGAGGGTACATAAATTCTTTGCTTCTGATTTTCAATAAACACACAATTATACCAAGCAAACGAGCAAATAAACCAAGTAAGACATAAGGGCAAACAAAAAGGCAAACGAAAGAAGGCGAATAAAAAGGCAAATATTTTTGTATTTTTCTGAAAATGTTTTAGAAGTGGGAGACAAGATCGCCCATCCATGGTTTCCACAGGTTTGACTGGTTCTAAGTGGGGCATGAGGCGGGCGTGGATTTGGTAAAAACGCATGACCCAGAAAACGGACTTGGCCACAGACTCAGGTCTCCGCCGCTGGCCTCCCCGCCTCAACGCGTCTTCATCTGCTTCTACGGAGAGCCGCCACGCCGCGTCATCTCCAGCTTGTTCTAATCAAAACCCCGCTCGGCTGGCACTGCTCCCGCCACTGTACGTCAACCCGCCCAGAGGAGGAATCCGGTCTGCCTCTATTTTCGGTTGACATCGACAGCTCCTTCGAGCGGATACCCTCGCTTGGCGCCTTCGCCCGCCCACGCCGGCTATGCATCCGCGCACTCGCGAGTGCTGGCCCCGCCTTCTCCTACTCCGCCTGGTCACCTCAAATCGGCTTTGCAAGGACTGAATCACCCGCGTGCTGCAGACCGCAAGTCATCAGCCGTCGAGGCCGTGACCCGCCGACGTCCCCATTGAGCCGCCGCCTCTAGCATCCCGCAGGCCGCCGGGTTGAGCCGGCCTTACTGCCATAAATTGCCATTGATCTCAGGCCGCCCCTCGCTCGGTTCCGGGCCGAGCTACATGTCCCATTGTCGCATCCACTACCATGGTCTTGCGCTGACCTCATCTCCACAACACCAAGATGCTCGCTTCAAGTCGCCGCCCCTATCAGTGCGGCCCCGAATCACCCGCTGGAATAGCCGGCCTTCGAGCCACTACTGCTGGACTTCGACCCGTTGTCTCTCCACTGCCCTACCTCAACCCGCCGTGGCAACAGTGAGTGACGTCACGGGCCGTGAGAGTTCGATCCTTGAGCCACATCAAATCACCGAGCCGGCTCGCGCTACTACGCGGCCCGTCCGCGCGACTCGCCCAAGTCACCGATGCCGCCTTGCCTCCTCTGCCGCAGCAGACAAACCGCCCGCCGTCAAAACCGCTGCTCTGATCCGGACTCGCCCACTTTCGCATCCAAACTTTGAGCCAACCTTGCTCTGCCGCGCCCCTCATCTTCCGCAAACCGCCGTGACTGTCAGCCGCTAAGCTGCTCCACGCCCATCCGCGTCGGGACTCCTCCCGAGGGCCTCTGCTCAAACTGCCGGGGTTCTATCGCGGCCGGGCCACTGCTGCTACTCCTCATCTTGAGCCCACCGGTGCTCAGCCGCCCAGTGTCACGCTGACTCTGCTGCCATTGAGAGCCAGCCGCTAAGTTTGAAATGGCCGAGGCCGTAACCCGCCGGCGCCTCTGTCTTGGTCCGGAGCCTCTGGGCCGGCTTATGCTGCTATTGAGTCGCCGCTCCGGGTTGCTTCTGTCGTCGCACCTCGAGTCGCCACGCTCCTCCTCTACCACTCCGAGGCCTCGTCCTCAAAGCCACGTGCTAGTGCTCACCATTATGGCCATAAGTCGACGCGAGCGCCACGCTTCACCTGTGCCTAAAGTTGTTGTCGCCGGCTTCCACTTCAAGTCGCCTTCACGACCTTTTTCCGAGCTGCCATTGTGGCCGGCTTCGCGTGACCTGCTTTCGACCTATATGGCCTCAGCTACTCACTGTAGAGCCGCCATTCTCTGCCGAAACCCGTCGAGACCTGCCACGAGCGATTTACCTCCGCCCTTGCCGCGGCCTCCGTGCAGATAGATGTTTCGTCGGTCTAGTTGTTAAGCCAGTTTACATGCACCGCATATCCTGCTATAAAGCCAGTTTTTGGTCGCTACTTGTGCCCGCCTGTGTCGGCGTTCTGGGAATGGGGGTACCCAGACTTGCCTGCCTGCGGCCTGCGGCGTGGCTCAAGGAGTGGCCCAGTACGGCCCATCTTCGTCAACACATGCTCAAGACCCTCGCGAGGGGCCAAGCCTCGCGGGGCGGACGACAGGAGGCTTCCTCAGGCACGGCCTTGTCAGGATGGCTCGCGAGGAGGCGGAGAGATCAAGGCGTGGCACCTCACGAGGTGCCCGTGACGCAAGCCATGACGACCAAGGCCAAGCGGGCGCCAGGCGAGCGCCAGGCGGGCGCCGGCCCGACAGACTCCTTGTTTCCCCTTTGGTGCAAAGGGGGCAAGCGCAGGCAAGGGTATCAAGCAAAGGAAACCATTTCAGTGCAACAAGACCAAGACTAGCAGGACGGCAGAATGGAGGTCATCGTGGAGCCCAAGCCAGCGTCATCGTCAGGGCCTTTGGCAGGCGAGGACCAACTTTAGTCAGGATAAGTGTACTAGATGTTCCCCTTCAAAATGGCCAATTGTTGGCGCCCTTCCCGCTCAATATTTGGAAAGAGGCCCGGGGCCTTCGCCTATAAATAGGACTAGCCACCCACAGGGTAGAGGCATCTGGATACGGTGAGATAGAGATCTGATCGGATCCGCACCCAAGACACACAGAGAGAGAGAGAGGCGACTGAACTCCCCTAGCGGTTCATCGCACCAACCTAGAATAGACCCTCGCGAGGCTGTTCTTCCCTTGTACTGTTCCTCATCAGCCCCAGAGGCAATCCACACACCACAAACTAGAGTAGGGTATTACACCACAATGGTGGCCTGAACCAGTATAAACCTTGTGTCCCTAGTGTTGTTTTTCGTGTAGTTTAGATCCTAGCGAGGTGGTGAGACATGGGTAGGCTGAGGGTGTGATCTCCGCACGCACCCCAGTGTTCGAACCTCAAGGGTTTGCCGGAACCCGAAATCCGACATTTGGCGCGCCAGGTAGGGGTGTGCCGGAATCTGCCTTTCGCCCCCTCGTGTTTTCGCCGCCCGTCCCATCCATGTCAGACGCACGTCGCGCCCGCGCCGAGCGCCAGGCCGCTCGTGTTTTCCGCGTGCACCCCAGTGTCCGAACCTCAAGGGTTTGCCGGAACCCGAAATCCAAAATTTGGCGCGCCAGGTAGGGGTGTGCCGGAATCTGCCTTCCGCCACCTCGTGTTTTCGCCGCCCGTCCCATCCATGTCAGATGCACGTCGCGCCTGCGCCGAGCGCCGGGCCGCTCTCGCCGCTCGCGTCGCCCAGACGGCCACCGTCGGCGGGCGCTCCCGTTGTTCCCCGTCGCTTGCCGTCAACGCCACCACCAGCCCGGAGGGGAATGAGCAGAAGGCGTCGTCCCTGCATCCATCGGTGCGGCGAGAAAGTCGCACCGCCACTCCGTCGCTGACTCCGGCCGGCTCCTCGTCCCACGCCCGTCGCGCTCCTGCGGACGTGCACGCCGCGCTGCTCCTGGCGCGGGAGCTCCTGCACTACCGTCCCGTCGACGACCTCTATGACGAGTGGCTCGCCCGCATCATCGAGCTCGTCAGCGCCGCTGGGGGCTCCCCTGCATCGTCCCTCTCGTGGCACCACGCGCCGCCCTGCGCAGGCGACGATGCTACGAGGGCGCCTCAGCTGCCTCCACCTCAAGAAGGCACCTTGGCTCCAAGGTGCATGGCCCCTGGGCAGAACCCACTCCGTCCGGCGCCAGCACAGCAAGAGAAGAGCTGCCAAGAGATCCCTCGTCCTCGGGAATCCGCCCGTGTGCTCCCCGCACCGGCTCGGCACGAGCACGCACCTGCTCCGGCGCATCAAGACCCTGCGCTGCACCTGGCTGTAGCGCACAGAGACCTACAAGATCAAGCTCTCCGTCATCAAAGGGCTCCTGCAGCCACTGCAGGCTGCCATGCCTTCTCCGCCGAGCTGCGCAGCGTGGCCTGGTCGGACAAGTTCAAGCCAGACCTGCCCCCGCGCTACGATGGCATGGCTGGCCGTGCTGAGTTCCTCCAGCTCTACGGGCTGGGTATCGAAGCCGCCAATGGAGACGAGAAGGTCTTGGTGAACTAGTTCCCCATGGCGCTCAAGGACGGCGCCCGCACCTAGCTCCTGAACCTGGCTCCTGGCACGATATCCTCCTGGGATGAGATGCGCACCCGATTCATCACCAACTTCCAAGGCACGCGCGACCGGCCCCCGGCCATGAGCGACTTGCGCCGCATCAAGCAGCAGCCGGGGGAGAACCTGCAGAAGTTCATCCAGCGCTCGCCTTAAGATCCCCAAGGTGTCTGAGGAGGCCATCATCTCAGCCTTCTCCGACGGCGTGCGTGACGTCAAGATGAAGGAGGAGCTCGCGATCCATGAAGACTTGTGCACCTCCCTAGAGCTGTTCAATCTGGTGACCAAGTGCGCAAGGGCTGAGGAAGGGCGCCTGTCCCTCCTCGAGCTGCCAGCCGCTGACCCAGAAGAGAAGAAGCCCAAAACCAAGGACGTGAAGCGCAAGGGGGCTGCCATGCTTGCAGTAGAGCCAGACACCAAGCAAGGCAGGGATCAGCCTGAGTCATCCAAGGGCAGCCGGTACTGCGTGTACCACGACCTCCACACCCACAACACAAACGAATGCCAAGAGCTCAGAGCCGTGCGAGACGTGCGTGCCGGCCGATGCCCCGAGCGCAGCGACAGGGGCTATGGCCAAGGGTGGCGCGACCGACCTCGCGAGGACCGCTGGCAGGAACAGCCTCGTGAGGGACGCTGGAGGGACCCACCTCGCGAGGGGGGTTGGAGAGATCAGCCTCGCGAGGATCGCCCACAAGGCAATGCGGGCCTCCCTCCTCTGCCACCACAGCCAAGGAGGAACGAAGATCATCACCAGGACAAAGGGGCTGGAGGCTTCCAGGAGCCGCGTGCAATCGCTTGCATCTTGGGCGGCGCACAAGCCCCAACCTCTCAGTGCATCTTCAAGTAGTTTGCCCGTGAAGTGAATGCATTCCTCCCCAAGCTTGAGGCCACACGCCCTCTCAGGTGGTCATCGTGCACTATCACGTTCAGTTCAGCGGATCAGCTCAAATGCGAGGCCACAACACGAGTCCTCCCAATGCTTTGCTCCCCGATCATCAGCAATGTACAAGTCACCAGGACCCTCATCAATGGCGGAGCAGGGCTCAATGTCCTGTCCGTTGAAACGTTCAAAAATCTCCAAGTGCCATACAATCAGCTGCAACCAACCAAGCCCTTCTCAGGAGTCACCGATGGTTCCACGGTTCCGATAGGGCAGGCCCGCCTTCCTGTTACCTTCGGGAAGCACGACAACTACCGCACAGAGCTCATTGACTTCGACGTTGCTCACATCCGCCGGCCATACAACGCCATCCTCGGGTACCCAGCCCTGGCCAAGTTCGCCATGTGTTCCATGGAACGTGCCTTCCAAGACGCATCATTTGAAGACCCAGATCACAGGAACGGGAGGCCTCCCGAGGCTGCTCCTAAGAAGAAGAAGACATCGCCTGGCCCGACCCCTCGGGAGGCTGGCCCCTCAGGGTCAGTGCCCGTTCAGGTGGCACCTCCATCTGTCGCATAGGAAGGCGCGCCCGGCGCCCTCCTCGAGCAAGGCTCGGGGGCTCTCTTCTGGAGGGCCATCGACTTTGCTAAGATTACAAGGGAGGCGCTCGGGCACCACTTGGAGGCGTGCTTCAACGCACGTTTCCCTCAGGAGGAAGCAAGGCAAGGAGGGCCAAACCCTCAGGAATTCATCAGCAAGATCATTCAGGAGTTGCAGGAGTCAAGATTCATGAGTAGCAGCCGCCGCTTGCCCGCCGTAGCTCCCCATCCAGGTGAGGATGGTGGGCTGCGCATCTGCATCGACATACCAGGACTCAACCGAGCCGCCTCTCAGGAGCGCCTCTTGCTCTCACGCGTGGGGCGCTTCGAAGGTCCACCCCACAGCTATGTTCGCATGCCTCACGGCCTACCGAACGCGGCTGTGGTGCGCCAGCACCTCATGAGGAGCATCTTGGAGGCTCAGGCGGTTAGGCATTCCGCAGTCCTGGCGGAGATGGAGAGGGTCCGCGAGGAGCCGCCAGTACCTCCGGAGCCTCCTGGGGCCCCTGGGCCTGGGGGCTCATGAAGATCGTCTCCCGCAGCACACGCCGTCCGCTACTTCAGCATCCCTCCATCTTCAGCATCATCAGGTGACATCCTTCGAGTTTCATTTTCAGCTGGGAACGCCCCCCCAGGGCTGCATCATTCCCAGGCCGCGTGGGTCCGTCCCTGCGGTGTGTATCCCCTTTAGTTCATGTTTTCGGCTTACTTTATTGGGGGCGGCCCTCAGGCTGCATTATCCCCAAGCTACCCGGGCCAGACCCGGTGGCATGTATCCCTCTCGCGTTTATTCGGGTCATGCGTTTGACCCATCATGATCGTTGTTTGATGCTTGCCTATGGCACCCTTCTTTCTTCATGTCGGTTGCTTGCACGTTAAAGGGGGGGGGGTACCTGAGCATCGCGACTCATGGGCTCTTACTGGCTCTCCTGCCCTCACCCTCTGGCCTTGTCCACGGCATCGCGACCTGGCATACCAGCGACGGCTGAGCCCCGCTCGAGGGCCGGGACCCGAGAATGTAGAGCACCAACATCTAACCAAATCTGCAGGGACACATCAGAAGTAAAGGCCCAGAGCCAGGCGCAACCCGCCTTGAGGTAGGGCCCCGTGAGTCCCGCGCTGGCTCACGGGTGCCCAGATACACCTCGCCAGGCCCTACCGTGCCAGCCACGTGTCAGGGCGGGGCTGTATACGCCCCGGGGGCTCATCCCGGAGGGGAGCCCCCTCCCACGCACCAGTGGAAGCACCATGCTCCGTGCTGGCTGACGACACTGCTGAGGAGCGGCTATGCCCGTACACATACGGAAGCGCTATGCGCTTCACTGGTGATAAACAACTGAGGGTGGCTCCCGGCTGCATCAACCTCAGGGAGCCCAGAGCTCAATGTCCGGCCTCATCGTAACGCCTCCCCTTGGGAGTGCCGCGCGAGGGGGCTGGGCACGGGGGCTGCACCCGGGTCACGCCCATCGCACGCCACCCAGCCAGGCCCCTCAGGCCTGGTTCGTCGCACGCCTCTCCCCGAGCGGAGCCAAGGTATGAAGGCCGTTTGAATGTCAAGGGGGACTCCTGAGCATCGCGACTCAGGAGCCTAACTCGTCACGTAGCCCCTCACCCCTTAGTTCCGAAAGGCTAACGGCGGTTGAGGTATGCGCGGGGCCGGGCTCTGCCGACGTAGAACGGTAATCTCACCCATACATTTCGCCTCCCTACTTGTTGTTCGTGCGTCAAGGGGGACTCCTGAGCATCGCGACTCAGCAGCCTAACTTGTCACGTAGCCCCTCACTCCTTGGTCCCGTCCTGGTTTCCGGTCGGGGCTAACGGCGGCTGAGGTGTGCGCGGGGCCGGGCTCTGCCGACGTAGAACACTAGCAAGTAGGAAGGAAAAACGCAAATCTCAAGAAATTCAAAAGCAAATATTACAGTCCATAGAGTACTTTGACAACGCCAAACACAAGTTTAAACGCCTCCACGAGGAAGAATGCATGTTGCAGGAATTAAAAGCAGGATGGGAGCCGCGAAGGGATCACTTTTTTGCAGCGCCATCGCTGGTGACGGAGCTGTGCTGGGCGACTTCGCCTCGTGGAGCCTCAAGACCGGCAGCGCCTCGCTTCAGCTTGGTGCTGAAGGCCTGGAACTTTGCCAGCAGAGCGCCGCTCACAGGCTCCAGCAGACTGTCGAGGTCAACGCTGGGGTCGCGGAGGTAGATGTGGGTGAAGATGCGCGTTAGCGCCGCAGAAGAAAGGGCACGCGCGTCAGCCTTAGCCATGGGGCCAAGGCCGAGGGTGACATCCTCGAGGGCGCGGACCAGGAAGGGAAGCAGCTTGGTGGGGCCCTCCTCGGCGCCGGCCAGTGGGCTTTCTAGGCCGCTGTCATAAAGCGACTTCAGCAGGGTGCGAGCCTTCACCTCCAGCTTCGTGAAGGCCACGCGGTCCTCGGCCAGGACCCGCGCCTTGTCGTCCAGCTCAATCTTCTTCGCCTCCAACACCCGCTCCAGCGCATCCAGGCGGCCTTGGCGTTCGTCAAGCCCGGCGTCCCGGTCCTTGGTGGCAGGCTCGCGAGCCTTCATGTCTTCCTCCTTCTCCTGGCGGACACGGGCTTCCTTGACAAGCTGGTCGCGCAGGCCTTGCAGTTCGCTCTCCAGCGCCTTCTAGTGGCCCCGGACATCCGCAACCTCACCCAAGGCGGCATCGCAGGCGGCCTTCACCTTGAGGGTGGCCTGCTTCTCCTCGTCACAAGCTGTCACGGCATGAGCCAGCGCCACCCGGACTAAAGCATCAGAGCGGACCCAACCAGAGACCAGCTCCAGGCGCCTGGCCACCAAGCGAGGGTCGGCGCCCAGAAGATCTTTCTGCAGCCGATCCAGCTCAGCAGCAGCACGATCCAGGACAGTAGGAGGAACCGGAGAGACAGTGGTTGGCGGAGTAGGAGGAGAAGATGGCAGCGTGATCACAGCACCAGGGGTCAGGACCTTCTGCGCCCCGATGACTGCGGCAGTGGCGTCAGGCACGGACGCCTCAGGAGTCGCTTGGGCCATGGGGGCTGAGCTCACTCCAGCTAGCCACTCCAGGCCTCGCGAGAAGGACCCGGCAGGAGAGGCCCGCATCTTGTTGTCCCCTTCTCCCGCGGATTGGGGTGCTGCCTCAGATGAAGCCTCAGGAGCCCCCTTCAGCTTCTTCACCGCAGGCACCGGCCTAGCCAAGGAATATGGACGTCAAGCCTCAACAACAAAGCATGGAGCAAAACCAGAGTCAAGCACTTACTCGTCATCGCTCGCGGGCTCAAGCAACCTTCGGCCGAACTTGAAGCCCGAGAGCCGGATGCTGGGATCAACCTCAAGAGGCTCGGGAGCAGGAGGCGCGTCAGCAGATCGCCTCGGAGCCGGAGCAGACCCGCGGGGAACCAACCCCGTCCTGTCCTTCTTCGGGATCAGGGGCGAGCTCTCGCCACCCCGCTCGTTGCTGTCCTCGTCGTCATCCGGCATGAGGCGTAGAGTGCGGGACCTACGCCGAGGAAGGGGCGTTCTCGACTCCCCGTCGGTTGCCTCCGAATCGAGCTCCTCGTCCTCCTCGTCATCTTCTTCCTCCTCTCCGCTGGAGTTGCTGGAGGACACATTCACCGTCACCAGGGCTGCCGGGGCCTCAGGAACCTCCGCGGGCACAGGCCCGCCCTCGTCGAAAGCGGACATGGAGTTCACCACCTGCTCCCAATCATCCCGAAGTAACAAGGGCACGGGTGCATCCTCCAACCTCGCCATGTTCCCCCCAACCAAGGATTGGAGGACCGCGACCAGATCCTCGTCGGCCACAACTTTGGGGTTCGAGCGGAGGGCGGCATCGGCCCTCCCAAGCTTCCACAGCGGGAGCGAGTGTTCCCGGAGCGGAGCCACCCGATGCTCCAGGAACTCCCTCAGGAGCGACGCCCCGGTCAGTTTTGCCGTCGCCATGTTGTCTGGCCACAGGTCCGCGTCCATCTTCTCCAGCACCGGCCTCGCGCGGGGATTGACGAGCTCCGTGCGGGACCAATCATCAGCAGACATGGGCTGTCCCGTGGGCAGAATCAGCCGGGAGTGGGTGCGCCCAGCATCCACCATGACCCACTTGCTCCTGAAGCCCTCAATTCTCTTCCCGGGCTTCGAGATGGCGTTAGAGCTGTCGTGCAAGATAAAGATCACGCACAAGGTGATGGAGCCGTGGGAGACCCGGAGGCAGAAGTAATGGTGCAACAAGGCCACCGAAGGCCTCACCCCAACATGAGCCTCGCAGTAGTAGGCGAAAATCGCCAGGAGAAGAATGGAGTTGGGATGGAGGTGCAGGGGCTTGCAGATTGTAATGGTTAAGAACGGAAAGGAAGAACTCGGAAAAAGGGGCACCAGACCGGCGGCGATGGCGCTCACTAAGGGCGGGTAGAAGGTGCTCCCTCTGCCCTCAGGAAGGGCGGTGCCAACCTTGAGCGTGGCCGCCCCGTCGTGGCCTTGCGTCGCCATCATCTGGCGCATCCGAGCAAGACTCTTCTCCGACACATTCGGAGGATCCAAAGCGGGCGAGTACCATGCTTCGGCTGGGGTCCGGCGAGGCGCCATGCCTTGCCAGGACGCAGAGTTGGAGTAGATCTGGGGATTTCGGAAGCAAGAAGGACAAGAGCAAGAAAGGAGATCTGGGCAGTGAAGGAGAAGGCAAAGAAGGTAAGCCTGGACATCTACCACTCCCTTATCAGCTTATGCAGTTGCCGAGGCATCGTGGGGGAGCCAGGACGGCCACATCCAATCAACCGCCATGCGGCACCCAAGGCCGTAGGCTATTGGGGCCCGCGGCGCTTCGCACTTGCCTCTTCGCTTCTCTGCTAAGCCAAGTCTAAGCGCGCCTTGGGCCCAGGGGCTACTGTCGGTGTTCTGGGAACGGGGGTAACCAAACTTGCCTGCCTGCGGCCTGCGGCGTGGCTCAAGGAGTGGCCCAGTACGGCCCATCTTCGTCAACACATGCTCAAGACCCTCGCGAGGGGCTAAGCCTCGTGGGGCGGACGACAGGAGGCTTCCTCAGGCACGGCCTCGTCAGGCTGGCTCGCGAGGAGGCGGAGAGATCAAGGCGGGGCACCTCACGAGGTGCTCGTGACACAAGCCATGACGACCAAGGCCAGGCAGGCGCCAGGCGGGCGCCGGCCCGTGCAGAGTCCTTGTTTCCCCTTTGGTGCAAAGGGGGCAAGCGCAGGCAAGGGTATCAAGCAAAGGCAACCCTTTCGGTGCAACAAGACCAAGACCAGCAGGACGGCAGAACGGAGGTCATCATGGAGCCCAAGCCAGCGTCATCGCCAGGGTCTTTGGCAGGCGAGGACCAACTTTAGTCAGGATAAGTGTACTAGATGTTCCCCTTCAAAATGGCCAATTGTTGGCGCCCTTCCCGCTCAATATTTGGGAAGAGGCCCGGGGCCTTAAATAGGACTAGCCACCCACAGGGTAGAGGCATCTAGATACGGCAAGATAGAGATCTGATCGGATGCGCACCTAAGACACACAGAGAGAGAGAGAGGCGACTGAATTCCCCTAGCGGTTCATCGCACCAACCAAGAACAGACCCTCGCGAGGCTGTTCTTCCCTTGTACTATTCCTCATCCGCCCCAGAGGCAATCCGCACACCACAAACTGGAGTAGGTTATTACACCACAATGGTGTCCTGAACCAGTATAAACCTTGTGTCCCTAGTGTTGTTCTTCGTGTAGTTTAGATCCTAGTGAGGCAGTGAGACATGGGTAGGCTGAGGGTGTGATCTCCGCGCGCACCCCAGTGTTCGAACCTCAAGGGTCTGCTGGAACCCGAAATTTGACAGCCTGTTTGTGAAAGCATTTGAAGGTTCTGTCGAAGGTTTAGACAAGAGAATTTTGTTCCTTTGTGGGGACTACATGGAAGGCCAAAACAACTTACTACTGTCAACACATCGGGTCATAGGCGTGGTTGGATGGATCAATTCTGCTAAATATTCCATGGATGTGATGAACACGAACTGCAATTCAGCTGAGCGGCTGAGCCGCCGTATTTCATTACACTATTAGTGTTAGAACGGATAACACTAGGGACTAGTACAACTGGAGGGAGCCCTAGTGTGCTTGCTCAAGGGGAACGACTCATTTAAAAACTGGATGGGTGCATGGTGAATTTTCCTTGGACGTGAAGGCCATCGTTTTGGCAAAATTGCTATGTAGCCGCCTCGTCCGAAAGATACATGAGGTGATACCCATCCTATCTATTTTATCTATGTACAGTAATTTATCTGCGAACAATTACTTTGGTCTGTGGTATTTTTTCGCAGGATCATTATTCATTACAAAGGTATCGTGAGGGGTGTGCGCCAAATATTTTTGTACTAGCGCTTGTCCGCACCGTGCTGCTCGACGGATACGTGTGCAAGTCCCGACCTCTGCTACATCAACACAACGCGATTGACTCGCCCGTCCGCTCCGGTTTAAACCGCCGCGGCTGACTCATCTGTACCTTCGACCGACTTGCCCGTGATGGCTTTCAGCTTCACCGTAGTGATCATCAACTCCGTGGCGGATAATTTTTGGCCTAACATATCAGGTGAAATCCATCCAGTATATTTTATATTACATATTGCTTTCTTTAAAAGAGCAATTATTCTGGTTTGCAAGTTCTCCCATACAGGACTCAAACCGGTCTATATCATGATCAACTGTGGAGAATCTCATGACAACTCCTTGAGTCCTCTTGAGACTCGGGGGCTATGATGACATGACTCAGCAAATGTTGCCAGTTTTTAGTAAATTCAAGAACTCTGGGTCATTGGAGGGAAAAATAACCCGGACCCAAGGCTACTGCCACATTTTTGCAAATTTAAAGGCCGTCAGAAAATTTCCGGCTCAAAATGAAGATCCCTTTTGGGTCCGACGTGGATCGTATTCGAATCAGCATCGTTAAACACTCTCAAGGTCATTTGGGGGCTTCCTGTTCAAACATAGGTCGTATTCGAACCAAAGAGAACATAGCTGTCGGTACCCTCTTGTTCGGCACACTGCCAAACTCACTAGGGGGCTTCCTGATCGTTTTCGAATCATAGCTTAACCCCTTTTGAGTCCGACGTGGATCGTGTTTGAATCAGCGTCGTTAAACAACTCTCAAGGTCATTTGGGGGCTTCCTGTTAAAACATAGGTCGTATTCGAACCAAAGAGAACATAGCTGTCGGTACCCTCTTGATCGGCAACGCCAAAGCCACTGGGGGCTATATGATCGTATTCGAATCTTAGCTTAACCCCTTTGGAACGGTTTACTGATCGTATTCGAATCAGAAGCCTCAAAATTTTGTCTGTTTCTTGTAAGTTTTTGCGATCACAATTTTTTGGATTTTACTTGAAACTTGTTTGATCATATCTGAAGCATATATGTGGTTTCGATTAACCCGGCTTGACTTTGGATGATAAGTCGCCATATATGACAATCATAAACATTTGAAAGTTTTTGGCTTCTAAAGATTGGGTTATCACCCTTACTGCACAGGTATCCTAAACCGACAGTACGATTCAATATCACAGGAACTGGTTTTCCAAACCAGATTATATTATTTAAATTTTTAATAGCCAACATGGCTGGATTTTTATTATGGTTATCAATAGCCAATATTATGATGGAGGTCTTCAAAGTCACTTCAGCGCAATGATTATTATTTTATTAATGGACATGATTTATTTTTACAATGGAAGGAATAGTCCCGAGTCGCTACAGGCTTACGACCCGGCACTTGGGGGCTACATTATTCAAGTCGAGATTACATCAAATGTGCAAGTCTCATGTCGCTGCAAGCATGCACCATGACACTTGGGGGCTAATGCAAAGTCATTTTTACTGGCCTTACTGAAGACCCAACTCATGATCTCATAATGAGCCGGCCCTTGGGGGCTACACGTTCCTGTTCAAGTCTACATGGTCATATCTACAAAGTCCCTGCTTATTATTGCATAATGACCCGGCCCTTGGAGGCTACACTGGTTGAAGTTTTATGAGCATAAAGCAATTTCAAGTCCCAGGTTACTGCAAGCATGACAACCCAGCACTTGGGGGCTACATAGGTGGAATACTCAGTTTTGACTAGTGATTGAGATGAACAACATGGATTTCTTCAAAGTGGTAATATTTATATTGAAGCAAGTCTTAAGTCATCACGTTGCTCTGCTCAAGACTTGGGGGCTACAGATAATATGGATATGAGGGAGAGAAATCTTCAAAATTCTTAGTTTTGACCCGGCGTCGGCAACAATTATGACTCGGCATCATCTACTTATAACCCGACAAGTTTTTTCATCTTTAAGCCGGTTGAAGGTCACATGAGTATTTCAAGACCAATATTTTTAAGCATTGGGAGCTGAGTCAAATGAATTATTCTTCACAGTCTTCCTCTGTGAGAAACCAACGTCAGCAAATCGATTATGAAGTTGGCTTATTGACCCGGTTTTGCGAAGGAGGAAATAACAAGGAGTTAAGGATGATCAGGTGCTGGCTTACAAGAATATTTAACCCGGAACATAACCTGTTAAAATTGTTCTTGTGTTTTGTTTACAGGATCAGTTTAACATGGAGGAATCCAAATTAAACTTGGGGCTAATGTCGGGGATATGCCCCGCGGTATGATCCGGCCGGAGATATGACCCGGCTGGGACTTGATGTTTCATTGGTGACCCGGCAGTCATATAAGCCAACGGACGCATTCATATGACCCGAAGGACACAGTCATATGACCCAGCAGACACAGTCATATGACCCGACAGACACAGTCATATGACCCGACGGACATAGTCATGTAACCCGGCAGATATAGTCATATAACCCGGCAGACACAGTCATGTAACCCGGCAGACACAGTCATGTAACCCGGCAGACACAGTCATATAAGCCGGACAGTTCAGCCGGCAGATGTTAAGCCAGACGGTAAGCCAGATGGTAAGCCAGATGGTAAGTCAGATCGTAAGCCAGATGGTAAGCCAGATGGTAAGCCAGACCGTAAGTCAGATTGTAAGCCAGATTGTAAGAAGCCCAAGACATTAAGAAGCCCATGAAGAGAGGCCCGTGATGAGAAGTCAGAATAGTTTAAGTCTTAGTCTGAGATGGACTCTACATGTAACCCGCCCCTTCAACTTATATAAGGAGGGGCAGGGCACCCCAAGAGGGACAAGCAAGAAGAAACAATCTCTAGGGCTAGACACAAAGAGCCGGCTTACCGGCGACTCCCTCATGATCATAATGAGACCTAGCCACAAACAGCATGTAGGGTTATTACCGGATGATGTTTCCCGGGGCCCGAAGCTGTCTAAATCCTTGTCTTGTGTGTTGATCCGTCTCGCGTCTCTCGTCCCGCTCAACCCCTCTCAAGCTACCACATAGATGCATTGGCCTCGCGACTAAGTCCTCACACTAGGACATCTGCCATGACAATTCCACGTCAAGAGGCAAATGGCAAATAGTGTAATGCAAGAGATGAGAGTTATGATAGGTAGTTGGTAGGCTCGATGTAGGTCTCCCCAGCAACGGTGCCGGAAATTCTTCCTGCTACTTCTTGAGCTTGTGTTGGTTTTTCCCTTGAAGAGGAAAGGGTGATGCAGTAAAGTAGAGATAAGTATTTCCCTCAATTTTGAGAACCAAGGTATCAATCTAGTAGGAGATATACTCAAGTCTCCAATCTATGCACCTGCACAAACAATCAAACACTTATACCCAACGTGATAAAGGGGTTGTCAATCCCTTCACGGTCACTTGCAAGGATGAGATATGATAGAGATAGATATAAAAGATTACTAAAATGTAAAACAAAGTAAAAACAAATAATTTGCAACAAGGTGTTTTTGGGATTTTGGTTTGTAGATATGAAAATATATGATGGAAAATAGACCTGTGGGCCATAGGTTTCCCTAGAGGCTTCTCTCTTGAAGGAAAATAATATGGTGGGTGCACAAATTACTGTCGAGCAATTGATAGAAAAGCGTAAAGTTATGACGATATCCAAGCCAATGATTATTAATATAGGCATCACGTCCGCGTCAAGTAGACCGACTCCTGCCTATATCTACTACTATTACACCACACATCGACCGCTATCCAGCATGCTTCTAGAGTATTAAGTTCGTAAGAATGGAGTAACTGTTGGGGAACGTAGTAATTTCAAAAAAATTCCTACACACGCAAGATCATGGTGATGCATATCAACGAGAGGGGAGAGTGTATCCACGTACCCTCGTAGACCGAAAGCGGAAGCGTTAGCTCAACACGGTTGATGTATTCGTACGTCTTCACGGCCCGACCGATCAAGCACCGAAACTACGACACCTCCGAGTTCTTGCACACGTTCAGCTCGATGACGTTCCCCGTACTCCGATCCAGCAGAATGTCGGGGAAGAGTTCCGTCAGCACGACGGCGTGGTGACGGTCTTAATGTTCTATCGTTGCAGGGCTTCGCCTAAGCACCGCTACAATATTATCGAGGAGAACTATGGTGGAGGGGGGCACCGCACACGGCTAAGGGATCAAGAGATCAATTGTTCTCTCTAGAGGTGCCCCCCTGCCCCCGTATATAAAGGAGTGGAGGAGGGGGAGAGGGCCGGCCCCTATGGTGTGCCCTGGAGGAGTCCTACTCCCACCGGGAGTAGGATTCCTCCCCTTCCATGTAGTAGGAGTAGGAGACAAGGAAGGGGGAGAGGGAAGAGAAGGAAGGAGGGGGCGCCGCCCCTCCCCCTAGTCCA